>NC_133773.1:49568395-49615567 GCF_003597395.2 Chelonoidis abingdonii | reverse complement strand
TTATTACTGATTGCTTAGGTGGCGAAACAATAATTGTGTATGAAGTGCTTACTTCTTGTCGATAAAATTAAGTTAGGATTGGGTCTCCACTGTTGCCGGTTCAATCCTAATTATAATTGGCTTGCATCTCGTGTTAGTGATTATTTATGTGAAGGAGTAAAAGATAATCAACATGTAGACCTGAGTTCTATATGTCATAACATGAGATAGCGAGATTTTTATCTTCGTTCTTTTCCACCCTGTAAGGGTTACAAGGAACAAAACTGAGCATCCCACTTGGGATTACAATTCAGGTTAAACTTGGTATTTGGTATTCAAAAGGTCTCTGTAGTGCGAATGTTGGGTTCTAGTCACCATGTGGAATATTAATTTGTCGGTGTTATCGGTCCTATTCCAAGCTTTACTAGGGAGGATCATAATTTTCTAATAGTAAGCTTGTTATAGATACTTTCAGCTTTCAAAGTTTTTGTGAGTCGAAAAGGGTAGCAAAACAATAGGATTTGATAAATGCTATTTATGATTTTTTGTTATTTAATGGGTGTAGTCTTTGGGCTGGATTGAGTGTTTAAATTGTATCTCTTTTTGGAAATAAGTCGTTTATGTATAGATTTTTGTTATATATAGAATAGACCCGTACGCGTGTACTTTGGTGAATAGAATATGATGTTACTAACGAGATAATGTAAAACACAAAAGATCCTTCCACTTCGTCTCTTAGCTATACGCGTGTTTTTTTTCTTTTTATATAAAAGCTTTCTTTTAAGACTTTGTTTAGTTTTCTCTCTGGGTAGGCTAAGACGAGGGAAGGGGAATTCTCTTTGTGTTGATCTACAGAGGGTGAAGTTGCAGACAGGGAATTTGTGGGAGGGGGGAGAGATAGAATATTTTGTTTTTGTATTGGGGTTGTCTCTTTGTGGAATAGAGGAGAATGCCTTTTGTATTGTGAGGTAAAGGATTGCATCAGTACTCTGCAGGTTAGAGCCAGAGAGGAGAAGTCTGGGTGGGAGAGAAGGGGGAGGGAAGTGGGTTATCTTTGTGGTGAGACTCAGGGTTTGAGTTTCGGGTCTCCAGGGAAGTTTGGGAGACCAAGGGAGAAAACTGGAATTTTGGATGGTGGCGAGATCCACTTGAGCTGGTAATTAAGATTAGAGGGTTCATCTAGTTTAGGGTATGAAGTAGGTTAAATCCGAGTAGAAAGCTACTAAATTTAGGGGTGGGTTCGACCAGCGCTGCAAATTCTGTGATCTCTCTCCTTCCCCTCCCAAATTCCCCCCTGTGCTGCAGAGTTCCTCGTAGATTAACACAAGAGAATTCATTATACTTCGTTCTCACTACGAGAGAGAAAATCAAACAGTCTTAAAGAAAGCTTATATAAAAAGAAAAGAAACACATGAAATATCTTGCATCAAGTCTGACATACACAGGTATTATTAAAAGAAAAAAATGAATACACGACTTATTCAAAAAGAGATACAATTTTAAACCTTCCAGCAAACTACCCCATGTAAATACAAATAAAACTATTAAGCCATTGTTTTGCTACTTTGATCTCACTTTGACGAAGATTAGAAGCTTGAAGATAGAGAAGAAGCTCCCATAGGCGACATAGCCGAGAGACAGACAAAAGACACAGACCCAACATTCCCTCCCTGAGTTTTGAAAAAATCCAGTTTCCTGATTGGTCCTCTGGTCAGGTGTTTGGTTCCCTTTGTTAACCCTTTACAGGTGAAAGAAACATTAACCCTTAGCTATCTATTTATGACACACTTCCTTGTTTACTTTTTATACACCATTCATGATTTTCTAGACCTGTATCATATCTCCCCCTTAATCATCTCTTTTCTAATCTGAAAAGACCGAGTCTTTTTAATCTCTCCTCATGTGGAAGCTGTTCCATGCCCTTAATCATTTTGTTGCCCTTCTCTGTACCTTTTCCAACCCCAATATATCTTTTCTGTGATGGGATGACCAGAACAACATGCAGTGTTCAGGTTACATACCACAGTTTGGAGTTCTGCAATTTCATATTTAAGATCCTTTCAAAATCTTGGGTGAATAAATCCTGATTACTTATTACTGTTTAATTTATCAGCCTGTTTCAAAACCTCCTCTATTGACACCTCAATCTGGGACAGTTCCTCAGATTTGTCACTGCTCTTACTATAGGTAGGTTACAAGTTACCATGGTAAATTACTAGTTTCTAAATCTGCTAGAAATCATGGCTGCTATGATCCCAATATTCATTTATCTACAACTACACACAAAATTAGTCATCAGTATAGCTCTTTCAGGTAGAGAATGAAAACCCAGAGTTCAACAATTAGACAAAGAGGACAACAACTAGTTCATGTGGAACAATCTAAATTGGTGGAGAAACCCAAGAAATTTTCTTCAAAGAGACAAAGTGGGTCACAAAAATAGAAAAGGTTGTTTAGCAGGACTTTGGTTTTTTTTTGATAGTATATCTACTGCAGTAACTGACCAACTGGCACAAGGATGGACAAAGAAACTGGCAAGAATAGTCTAGAAATTAGGGCTATTTTCAAGGTCATCTTATATTTCTACTTTCAGCTGTCAAACAAGATATTGAATCTGAGGTTAGGCAGCAGTTAAATCAAGAAAGGATAAGGAAAGATGGGGTCAAAATCCTTTTACGTCTTAGTATGAAAAGTCTGGAATCTTTGCATTCATATTCAAGATAAACCTGATGTTATATGACATTAGGGTGACCAGATAGCAAGTGTGAAAAATCGGGACAGGGACTGGGGGGTGATAGGACTGTCCCCATAAAATTGGGACATCTGGTCATCCTATATGACATTTCAGATCAAATGAACTACTAGACAGACAACATGAATCACAGTAGGCCAGACAGGTGAATGGAAATCAGAAAGTAGTATTTTCTGTTGTTATTGTTATTGTTCTAAGCAGACAGAATTGTAAGTTGTTTACATTTCACCTTATTTTAAGAAAATCTTGATGTTTCAGAGCTAAATTTAAAAATAGACACTTTTGTAATGTATATGGGATATTTAAAATACATTTGGTATGTTGTCAAGCTTAGAAACATTTTAAAGCATATGCTTAACAACTTTTTTTTTTTAAAAAATGAACAACTAATCTTTGAAGAAACTAACATATGGGAGAGGGAGGAAGAATGAAACATTTTGATTTGTATTAAAACATATAATAATATAAAAATGTAAAAATGTGAATGTGTTCTGCAGGAATTAGCCATCTGTAAAAAAAGAAAAATGTTTCAAGACAAAGTAAAAAGCCTCTAGAATTAAAGGTGAAAGTTACGGAAACTTAAAAGCAAGACAAAAATAGCAGACTGTGGGACCATTGTGACACAGCACAGACATTCACTTAGCAGCCCAAGACATTTTTGTAATGGGAATCATGACACTAGCATGAACAGCACTGGTAAGAACAATCAAAAGACATCACTTTTTTTAACCCAACTGGCACAATATCAGCCTCACCAACAGGCCTAGGAAGAAAATAAGCAGGAACAACATTAGCAGCAATTGTGGGGGGAGTCTAGCCAACAAAAAAGGTCTTGTTGGCAGTGATTAATTCTACAACTACAAAATTGGGGCAGATTCTTATCTCATGATGATTTTATATAGGTGTACATCCAATTACTCCTGACGTTCACTGGTGTATATGAATTCAGAAACAGGCTCTTTTTATCAAATCAATTAAAAAAAAAAACCCAAAATACTATTGTTCATGTATCTTAATACAGTTGTTCCCATTCAGGTGTCAACATTTATCAATAGTGGAACAGATTATGTGGTGCCCACCTCAACTGACACAGCACAAAAAGACAATTGGCATGTTGAAAAAGGTGGGTACACACTACGTTTGGACTTCCCTAATTCTGGACTGTTCCAGAGGCTGGTGCAGTACTAGGTGTAAATTGGAGCAGTCCTGGGACTGCTCTAACTTATGGAAGATTTACATGGCAGTGTATAAATTGCTCCACAGCATAGAATGCACAGATCACTTTGAATTCTAGCTAGGCCTTCTCCTGTGCCAAACCCATTTACCACTGCTGGCCACACCTGAATGTTGGAGGGTGGCAAGTAGAGCTATCTATATTAGTTGCACACTCCTGTCCACAAAGGGAAATTCCAGCCACTTATTCCACTGGAGTAGCAGAAATGGTCAGTAATGAGGGACAGAATCTGGCCCAGTTACTACATTAAAATAATAAATGCTTGGTATCTTAGTTAACATGGTATGGTAGCAGAGGGCCTAGAGGGCTAAAGTGTGGAATTTAAAAAATGAAGCTGTGTCATAAACAGATAGCTAAGGGTTAATGTCTCTTTCACCTAGAAAGAGTTAACAAACAACACCTGACCAGAGGACCAATCAGGAGACAAGATATTTTTAAATTTGGGTGGAGGGAAGCTTTTGTGTGTGTTCTTTGTCCGCTTGTGTGTTTCTTCTCTCTGGGGGCTCTCTGAGAGAGACAGAACATTACTAACAGCTCTCTAAGTTCTGTTCAACATGTAAAGTAAAGAAACAGGCGGTTTAGGCTTTTTGATTGTTTTACTCTATTTGCAATTGTGGATCTGCTGGTTACTTTATATGTGTAGTTGCTGGGAAATATTTTGTTTGTATTAGTACTAGGGGAAAGTTTCTTTCTGGTGTTGTAAGCTATAGGACCCGTAATATTAACATCTTGAAGTTACAGAGAATAATTCTTTACTTTTCCTTTCTTTTATTAAAGATTTCTTTTTAGAGAACCTGGATGATTTTTTCTTGTTCCCTTGTTTTTCCCAGGGGATTGGGATAACCACCAGGACTGTTGGGGGAGACGGGAGAGGTAGAATCTCTCTCTGTTTGCCTCTTTGTGGAGGAGGACATGCTTCTATGTATTTGATTTAAGAGTTTGATCAGTATCCTCTCAGGATAGTCCAGGGAGGGAAAGTCTGGCGAGAGGGAAAGAAGGGGAATGGTTTATTTTCTCCGTTAATTTTAAGGACCACGGGTTTGAGTTTCTTGGGGTCCCAGGGAAAGGTTGCGGAGGTCAGAGTGCCCCAAAACACTATATTTTTGGGTGGTGGCAGTGCTATCAGATCTAAGCTGGTAATTAAGCTTAGAGGATTCATGTGCTAGTATCTCATTTTCTGAACTCTTAAGGTTCAGATCTGAGAGGGAATGCTATGACAAGCTGTAGCTGAATTAAGTGCCATTTAGCCAATAATTAAGACATGATTTAATAAGACAGCAGTTTTAAAGACAAAATGTCAAAGACAAGAAATTATATTAGTGTTTATGAAACCAAACTTGAGCCAGGCACTCAACACTTTCTCCTCACCGTAGGTTGTTCCCTCTTGACCCGGCCCCACAGTTTCCTAAATTGCAAAAGATTCTCTGCAGATTTGGAACGCTTTCAAAGGGGAACATGCTATGACTGCCTCCCCACCAGATCCATAGGTGCACAAACTGTTCTTTAGAACTGGTTGAAACTTGGGATTTCCAGTTAGTAGGAAAATAACACACACATGGTATCTCCTAAATGAAATCTGCTCCCTGGGACCAGCAGCTGCAGGCTGAAATTGGCATGATTCTTGTCAGTTTTACATCTGCTATTTAGGTGGTTGGGAGTCAGGAAGATTGGGGAACCAGCTGGCCTGGGAATCTGGTAGGGATGCCCTGCAGCTTCAGACCCTGAAAGCCAATCCCAGGATTTCCAGTCTCACTGCTGTGGAGATGAGAGCCAAACCCTGACTAGTCAGGGCTTTCAGCACTTTCAGGCTCCTGGTTCCATGGCACAGAGCCTAGAAGCCCAGGCCTGGCCCCAGGCACGTTTGCAATGAGGGGCTGACCAAGAGCCAAAGACCCTGGATGATACAGCTCCCAGCAGCCTCCCAGAAAACCTGGCAAGTTTCCAACAGAAACCTGCCTGTGATTTGATAAAAAAATGTGTTGAATTAGGGATATTTCTGTGAAACATTTTGGGTTCAACTAATCAGCATTTTGCAACAAAACTCTGTTTCTTAGGAAAATTCCCAACCAGCTCTACCCTAAGTGAAGGAGTGTTCATGGCCCATAGCATTAAAGCTGTGTGATACATCGCACTACTATGTAATTTTTATGCTTTACTTTTCCCTGCTTTTCCTTTCTTCTTTAGCTATTTCACATTTGGACTTTCTCCAAGGGGACTGCCACTTTTCAGATCTTGAATCTATTTTCTGGAAGTAGCACTTCTTATCTGTGACAGACAGTTAGGATTCAGAAAAGGATTAGACATTGGTATAAGTAATACAAATATAGCTTGCAGTAACGCTAGCTAGGATAAACATTTATAAGAGAAATCAACCCTCCTGCTTCAGTATCCAAGCCAGCCATTGAGTTCTAGGGTATAGGAAGAAACTTCCCAGTAGGAACGTTATTACATAATACCTCTTCCGGGTGGGGCTGGAGGAGGTTTATACTTTTCTTTGAAGTATCTAGTGTTAGCCATTCTCAGAGATTACCCTGGATTAGATGAGTGACTGATCTGCGGGGATCATTGAAATCCATTTGCCACAGAAAAACACAGAATTTGTGTTTTTGCAGAGAACCTTTAGTTTTTATTTTTTCACAGAATTTAAGAAAACATATATTAACTGAATTTTACTGAAAGTACCAATACAGCCCTGATTCAAGGTGCACAATATCCCAGTCTTGTGGTTGATTTTTGAACATGGTTTAAATTTACATTGGAACTCCATTTATCCAATGTAATTGGGACCAGGCTGCCAGACTTGCACAGTGGTGGCTCAGGCGCTCATTCCCACATGGCGGGGCTTGGGCCATCAGTCTCGGTCAGTAGGGATGACAGCCAGAGACCCAGCCACCCGGGACTGACCTCTGGAGCCCCAGCCACCCAGAGCTGACTGTGGGATCCCCAGCCATGTGGGACTGACTGCCAAAGCTCTGCCACTATCAGCCCTGGGCAGCTGGTGGTTTGGTTAGTACGGGCAGCCAGATAATGGAGGCTTAGATAAATGGGGTTCTACTGTATAGCAACAAAACATTGGGTGTTCAACTGATACATATCTATATAGATATCAGTTGAACACCCAATGTTTTGTTGCTGTACAGTAGAACCCTGTTTATCTAAGCCTCCATTATCCACATACACATATTTTGGCTAGGGAAATTAAAGTTCAGTGCTTTATTTTAATTGTGGAAAAACACAGATTGTTTTTTTATCTGAGAATTTTGGGGGTTTTATCGTGGAAAACTAGGATCTTTGTTGGTGTGATACAGCATAGCAATTGCTATGGACTGGATTATCCCCTCCTTTCATAAAAAACAAACCAAAAACAAAACAGTGGGAAGTGCCTAAAGCAAAGAAAACTTTTGGAAGGATTCCATGATGGCATTCCTCCTCATTCGTTACCGCCACAGCTCACAGCAACTGTGCCTGTATTTCCACTCCATGATCCAACAAAGAAACCCACTTTAGGCTCCAGATTCCTCAGTCACCACCTCCCTTGGATGGATTCATGTGTCTCTCCCACTTCTGGACAGGATATTTCCAGGTTGAGCAGTTCCCTGCATATACTGTGTTATTCCCCAGCAAGACAAACTGCCTAAGCCAGCCTGCAATATGATCGAATGCAACAAAACAAAAACCAACAAATAGAATCTGAGAAAATAACTAGTATGGGTCTGATGAGCACTTGCATTCACTTTTCACATACATTACTATACTTGTTATATAAAATGAAATATATTTGTGGCACCTCAACAGCTTTTTTTTTGTTGTGTGTTTATAAGAAAAGAGTAAACACCAACTTTGTGTCATGTATTGTTAGCTGCCACTATATCTGCTTATCACTATATGTGATTGAGTTCAGTCCCTGTGATTTCTCTCCTTCAGAATTAACAGGAAAAGTACAGTTCATTCTGAACAAGCCAACATTGGAGGACATCAAGGGTGCAGACTAGATTTCTCTTTCTCCATCTTCTCCTTTCACTGTATTTCCTCATTGGAGATTCCCATTTGGAATAAAAGTGCACTAAGGAAAAACATATTCCAGAAATTATTTCAAAACAGCAATGAGTAAAGGGGGTCTTATTATCTCATAAAACTACATATATTATAGAGCTCGTCAAAAATGGGAAAAATTTTGCAAAACAAATATTTTAAAATATTTTTTCAGCTTTGTGGAAAAAGTCAACATTTTTCAACTCACGCTAGTACATTTTGCAATGTCAGCATTTTGCAAGGAATGGGAATCTGGGTTCCGCAAAAAGATGTTATAAATAAGAAAGAGCAATGTTTACCTAAACTCTATAAGTAGTATGTAAGCAGTTTATATTCCAAATCTGCTTCTAACAGAGAATCTTAAATTTGATTTTTTTAAAAAATGTTTTTTTTTTAAAGGGAGCATACTGAGATTTGTCCATGTCCATTACTCCTTTTTGGAAGACAATGGGCCAAATTCTGCTTTCAATTACTTCCATGCAAGATATGATGTCTGTGTGACTGGACAGGTATAATTAAGTGCTCAAAAAGTGGACTAGACCTACATAACTAGTTTCCATAGCTCGTGATGAGCAGTGAGCACTAATTTTGCAATGGTTGGGAGTACTTTGTATATGTTTTATCATATATATTCCTCACATTAGATGGGACAATAAGGCCATATGAATATTCCAAGAAACTCATTGAGACTGCTGCAAACAGTACCATAAATGTCACATTTCAGAAAACACCAAGAATCTATGCATAATAAGTCCAGACAATTTAATATAAAAACAGAATGCTTCAGAATCCTGTGATGAAATATTCCTATTTTATTAAAGTCATAAGGATAACAATCAGTGCCAATAAATGATGCTTGTTCCAAAGCCATAGCCGTATGAAATGGTGCCTGAACTGAAAAGTGGAATTATTATTAAAAATACCTTCAAATATAAGACATGGTGATGTAAAAAAGAAAGCTGCATATCTTCTTAAAGACTACAACACTAATCCCACTCTGAAGCATTAATCTGTGTAGTTGATTTATCCACATAAAACTTGTGAATTATTTGCCTAAATCCACATTAGAAGGATATATATTGTAGTCTCCATATTCTTAGACAAAAATCTTAGTTAAATTGACCATGTGTCCAGACCCAGCTAATAACATTTTTGAAAAATGGCTTTAAAATGTTGCCTTTTTTTTAAAAAAAAGTCACTTTGAAAACATTAAGGTTTTTTCCTACAGCCAGGAGACAGTGCAACCCAAGGGCTTGATCCAACAACCATTAAAGTCAGTGGAAGTCTTTCAGTGTGTTTTAGTGATCTTTGGATCAGGCCTCTAAAGCCCCATTAATGCAAACTAACTAGTGAGTTTCTTAATTGGAGATACTCCAGAAGTGAACACATTTTCATGCTGATGGAAAAATTCTCCCTGAAAAACAGAAACATATTTTTTCTTAAGGTTCACATATATTTAAGTGTCTGATTCTTCAGTTCTTAACTCATATTAACAAAGGCAAATGAGGGTGTTGAGGGATTTTAACAAGTACTTAATACGTGGCAGGAATGGACTCCTGTAATATCAGGGTTACATCAGAAGTAGTCACCTAACTCTAGAATCAAAGAAGTTAACCCAGTTCCTATTTCCTCTTACTCTGTTTTACAAAGCAGTAATTAAGAGATTCAGACCCTAAGTCACAATCTTCACCAGGGCCCAGTGCAGAAACACAGTGCTTCCTGAGGTGTTGGGGAAGCTTGATTGCTGAGCCACTCATTAATAGGATGTGTCATATGATCCTGCCATGCAAGGCTGGTTTTGTTGGCTGGGGGAAGGAAGTAGGAAGAAACAACCATAGTATTGGCCCCTCCCTGATCACTTTGGAAAGTACAGAATCAATGACAAGAGAACCTAGCCTCAGGGAAGTGCAATGATTATGGGTATGTCAACACTTAAAATGCAACAGCCACACAGTTGCAGCACTGAAACTGCCTCTCCGTAGTGCTTCAGTATAGACACTATCTTTGCCGAAGGGAGGAGGTCTCCCATCTGCACAGGTAATCCACCTCCCAAAGATGTAGTAGCTAGGTTAATGGAAGAATTCTTCTATCAATCTAGTGCTATCTACATAGAGATTTAGGTCAGTTTAACAACACTGCTCACGGTGTGGATTTTTCATATCCCTGACCAACATAGTTAAAACAACCTAATTTTCTAGTGTAGACTGGGCAACGGCTACTTGCACGCAATCTAGCCCCTAGTGTATTGCCTTATAATGTGATCTAGGTCTCAGACATATTTGCAAACACCTGCCTATATTTCTTTCCAAGCTTTAATTATGACAAGCTTCTTAATTGGATTTTTTAAAAATGTTTTGCTCATTTTGTGTAATCCAGAAAGAAAAGTGTCTAGCTATATTGTGCTGAATGCATTATTTAAAGATAATCTTTTTATGTCCTTAGCACCCAGACAGAATAAATATGGTTGCCAGTTCTAAGCAGGGAATCTTTTTCTTGTTCACTGGCTTACTTCTGTCTATACAGTATAATTAACATTTCTGAAGTACCTTTTCTGCCAGATAATGACTCTGTTATTCAACTTTGCTTTTCAGACACACTATATAATAAATCACAAGGGGAAAAAATCTTTATTTTTAATATTCCCATTTATGTATTTAATGAACATTATTGAATCTTTGCCAAGTATTTTTTGGAAACCTAGAAGAAATATCTGTTAACAAATAGTTCATTTCCATCTGGGAGCATGAATTGTTCTGCTGATATTAAAATGTTAATAATAATTAGCACCATTATTAGAAATCTACTTTTGATACAATTGTGAGAGGTTGAGTGTTAGGACAGACTTAAGAATCAAAAAGTATTTTTAATAGAAGAGTTTTCTTTCCCTTAAAATTAGCTATGAAAGGTATCTTCAAAAAGACATAATATAAAACACCAACTCACTGCATAGCACTAATTAGTACTTAACATTGAATTAGGAGGTTTCCATAATAGAGTGCTAGTCCCCTTGAATTCAGTCATTTTTGCAGTCTGATCACTGTACCATGTATTATTATGATGAGTCAATTGGATCTATATGTAGCTTTTTATATCTGTTCACTCCATCCCATGGCTATGGGGAGAGAATTGAGCAACCACTTCTCCAGTTGACTTCCATAGCCTACACTAGCCCTCCTTCACTCCAACCTCCCCTTTTCCAAGTGTCCTATCCACTGTCTGCAATCTCCATTCATGTTCATTCACTCTCTTCTCCAGAGAATTATCCATCCTCTCCCATTTATTTTAAGTGAAAATCAAACACAAATGTGTGAAACAAAGAAACAAAAACCTGACTCCATCCACTCCCAAGTTCTGCTTTTAATCACATCCATGCAGCACCATTAATGATATTGAGACTTCATGGGCATTATGAAGGGCAAAATTTGACCTACTTTATATAATACCTCAGAGGCATTGCATTAATCGTTAAATTATGAAGCACAACAAATAATAGTGCAGATTTTTTTAAACAGCCTTATGTAGTCTTTGGGTATTTCAAATTTAGAGTCAATGTGAACTTATCAGGGCTCTGCGTGGGAATAAGATCCCATGCTTCTGGATCCTTGATGGCTTGAGGCATTATAATGCAGCATTTAGCGCATGGTGCTGTATGTTTTTGAATAATACAACTATCTGTAGCTTCCACATTTAAAAAGCATCTGAAGCATCAGCTATAAACAAAAGAATTCAACATCCAGTAGGTTTCAAATTATGAATGCCCTTGATCATATTTCATCTTACAGCTACTTTGACTAATAATAAGACAAAAGTAAAAAAAAGAAAAAAAGAAAAAAAGAATTAGCTTTATCCTTACTAAATAATTTTAAATGTAATTGTTGTGCTTTTGCATAAACAAAGAACAACCATATGCTTTTATCCTGAATACTTTTTGTTTTAGATTAAGGGAAACAAAAAAAATAGAACAAGTTAAAGTCTCCTTGAGATCACGATTGCCTCCTTTTCAACATGCTGCAGTAGCTTTTGTTCACAAAATAGTCATAGATAGAAACTTAAAGGTGCAGTACAGAAAAAAAATGAATCCAATTACATACACCGCAGTAACACTATACATATTGTGACAAAGTTCCTCCTCTACCTTGGTGGGTCCTGCGCTTATAGGCAGATTTGCTCACCTCAGAGATCTCCCCCACAGTCTGGATCAACTCCTCCTGTGTCTGATCAGGAGTTGGGAGGTTTGGGGGTGAACTTGGGCCCACCCTCTACTCCAGGTTCCAGCCCAGGGCCCTGTGGATTGCAGCTGTCTATAGTGCCTCTTGGAACAGCTGCATGACAGCAACAACTCCCTGGGCTGCTTCCCCATGGCCTCCTCCAAACACCTTCTTTATCCTCACCACAGGACCTTCCTCCTGGTGTCTGATAATGCTTGTACCCCTTAGTCCTCCAGCAGCACAATCTCTCACTCTCAGCTCCTTGTACGTTTGCTCCAAGCTCCTCACACACACTTCTTCTCTCTTGACTCCTCCCACCTGACTGGAATGAGCTTCTTTTTACAACCCAGGTGCCTGATTAGCCTGCCTTGATTGCTGCAGAGGAAGCTAATCAGCCTGTTCTGCAGTAATTGTTCTAGCAGTTCTGATTGCTCATAGTGCAGCCCCTGCTCTGGTCACTCAGGAAACAGAAACTACTTCTCCGTGACCAGTTATTTGCCCTCTATCAGACCTCCTGTACCCAACTGGTCTGGGTCGTGTCCAATATTGATAGAATTAAAATAAATATTTTTTCTTTACAGGGTACATATAAACCTGTTTGTTCCTTTACAAGGTGTACATAAAAAGGAAACAAGATACTGTAATATCAGTGCCATGTTATGTTTGTTTGTAGAGCCTTGGCTAATGTCATAAGAAGTGGATATTGATTTCTGTTTGGCTAGCTAAAAGGCCCATTCTTTACATGAGTGAAAATAAATCTTGATATTGACCAAAAATAAATGTCACTATTTGGTATGTATGGTATATAGTACATACCAATTATTAGATATATATATATTCATACTTAAAGCACTGTAGATGTTACCCATTTTCAAATCTTCTTTGCACTTTCTGTCAAGCCTAATCATTGCAATCTAACATTAAGACCATAGGGTCTTCTTGTCTACCTCTGCAGTTCTAGGGGATGAAAAGTTGGTGGCATGGCTGAGTCTGTGTTTATATTAGCAACAAATGAAGAGCAAGCAAGATTTTTATTAAGAAACAGCACTTAAATCAGATGCTTCAGGGCCAGCTCTTTCATGCCAAATTTTGCTCTTTGACTCTTATACATTGTTGGAAGTCAACCTAAACTTGCATTTCTTTGTCTCTGGTCCTACAACAATATAGATCCCTTCTCTGAAACCTGATCCCTTTCTCCAGTTGGACTCACTATTCTCTGGAGGTGGCACAGAGGCAAAGATGGTACCTCCACACAATTTTCTCCCATTTCTCTACCCCTGTAAGAGCCCTTCCACAGGACTCTTCGTGGGTTCATGCCATCCTCAGCTGTGGACATTTGGGGGCTGATTCAAGACCCTGTTGAAATCAGTAGAAGACTCTCACTTGAAGGCCAATAGGCATTGGGTCTGGGCTTTATGAATAATTGAATTGTGCCTGCAGGGAATGGGGGCAGGAAGGAAGTTGAGGGATTATCAAGAGCCAGCGCAGAGGCTGGATTTCACAGCAATGGCTTTTTAAGTCTGCTGATTTCCTATACCTTTGTGTGATCTTGACAGATCATGGGTTTTAGAGATGGAACTTTCTGCTATTCTAGGCTTTACGAGAAATAAACCCACACCAACTCTGGGTATTGCAAACATTGTTAGTGCAAACTTTCCAGATTACGCTTGTTCCTCACATGATGTTGAGAAGTGTAGGTGTGATATCGCCTAGAGTGGGGATGCAAGATTTGGAATTATATATTTATAGAGAAAGTCTGTTTAATGTACAAACTTACACAACTTTTGGAATGTAATATTGCTTATGTTTTCTGATGAAAAAGAAACTTTTTTATACTGAATTGAACAATAGCTCCAGGGTAGCAATGACCTTCAGATGAAGAGTGGAACTTTGGGTGGAACATTAAGCAGCTTGCTGATACTGGGCTGGACTATTGATTTGTATACCATACCTATACAGAAGACATATAATTGGGGTAAGAACCTCTCTTACAGACTGCGTGGTCTAGTCACACAAGATTAACTGGACAAATGCTACTTCTTCCTTCTTCTCCTGGATCTGGTGGATGGGGAGTGGCAGATCATTGGTCGCCAGCCTGCACAGTTGAGCCAGTACCAGGATCTGTCCTAATGAGCCACTATTCTTTCTCGCCCATCCTGACAAGTTGCAGAAGAAGAAAGGGGAATTGTATTCTCATTTGATGAAGTTATTACTTACCCTTTTTGTTAAGGTTGTGCCTTAGCTTTTTTATTGTGTAAATCTCAGTCAGAAGTGGATTTGCACAGTTATATTAAAGACTGAGAAGGTGATTCTGTACAAAATTGGCATCTAAATAAATATGAATAAAAATAGGAATTTCTTTGTAAATCTTTTGAGGAAGGTTTTTTTTAAGTCACAAAGAATAATTGTAGAAGAAAATGCAGCTTCTTTACTTTAATATAATCAGGCGAAACTTCCCATTAATCATTTGATATATGTGGGATACTGTTGACACAATTAACATTTTGTACTGTTCATATGAGTAAATCATGATACGTCATTTAACATTAGCACACTTGTGAGATGGAGTGCTCCTGGATTGGCTAGTACTGGTGTTATTTTTAAAGACGACCAAGTCACAGTGGTAGTAGCATTATGTGAGAAGACATAGCCTTACATGAAGTTTACATTCTTACTTGGATATATAATTTAGACATGTAAATGCTCAGGCTTACCCGAAAAACATTCTAGTTGCAAAATCCTACTTTTTTCATTTTATAACACACACTTGTTTCTTTGGTGAATTAACATTAATAGGCTTTCTGAAGTTCCATAAGATCTAATGGTATGAAAAGGAGATTAGGAGTCAAGGACTTTGAATTATAATCTCTGTTCCTGCCACTGATTCACCTGTATATTTGGGGAAGTCACTTATTTCCCTGATATTCTATCGTCCCATTGATCAAATGGGGGACAATAACCTGAAAACATGTCTCAAGTGATAACCAGTGAAGAGAATGTCTGCCTGACTTCACAGGGATCCTGAAAAATAACTCTTAGATTGTATAGCTGCCTTGTTTCATTTCAGTGTGATGCTAACTCAGATACAACCTTTTAAATATGGCAACATCTGCTAACTATTTCATTCTCAAAGTGATATAAGAGGAGAGAAGCAATATCATGTTGGCAAGATCTGTACCACCGATGAGTAATTGCTCCACTTTAACACACATAGCAGAATTGAAGGACTTGTGATTGGCTTCATTTAGCTGAACTAAAGCTCAGCTTTCAAAAGTTGGGAGTCTTAATTATGATATATATTAAACACAGAAAGTGAAAAAGATATATATGTATATATATATATTGAAGAAGGAATATGAAGAGCTGGAGAAGTACCAGGGCCTGAAGAGGAACTAGAAAGGATGTGGAAAGTGAAGGCAAAGTTGTCCCAGGGTGGTAGGAGCCCTCGGGGCTCTGACTCCTAAGCTGGGTGAGTGGCTCCAACAGATCCCAGGAACAACATCAAAGCTCTCTGTCCAGAAGAGTGCAGTGCTGGAACAGCTAGATACTGCGCAGAACCCTCAAACTCCCAGGCCTCTGGTAGAGGACCCGAGGTTGAGGAAGACACATACCACCCATAGGGGTGAGAGGGGAATTTTTTTTTTATTTTATATATATATATAGGAAAAAATGTTATCTTTTAATAAAATTCTAAATCAGTAGAACTTTACCAGAAGAATGAGTAATATTGTACAATTTTTATTTCACATGAAACCATTTTAAGGAGGGAAATATTAATTTTGAGAATTAATAATTTTTTTTTCATTTCTGTCTACTTATTTTGATATCTCTGAAGTCTCCTTCATGGCATATAAAGAGCTACTGAACTGTTTGCAAGTAAGATACTTCTTATTGAACTATTAAAATTGTGGCAAATAGGAATTTTATCTGTGATTCTGCACAACAAGCCCATTGGGATATATTTGACTCTAATGATTCAATAATCATTAACGGCCTAGGAAGTGTGGAGCTCTTTTTTTTTTAAAGCTGCTTTTTGAACAGGGTTTCAAATATAATAACAAGTTTATTGAAACTAGGAAGAGATAAAGCTGCAGATCACCAAAGAATCAAACACACCGTGCCATTAATTTGGATTAAACTCTCCATATATCACCTAATATAAGGCTTTTGAATATGGATTGGATTCTTTCCAGTCAAAGGACCAGATTCCGCTACATGTATTGCTCCTGAATAAAGAGAAGGAAACTTCATAAGTATCCCTGGAATTCTTCCTTTGAGTGCAGGGTTGACTCACTGTACTGTGTCATTTTCACCATATCTGTGTATTTCCCCCTGTCTGTCCACCCTATGGTACCGTGCCCTTCCTTTCAGCAGAGCTGGGCTTCACACCAGCTGCTATTACCTGAAACAGTGTGAAGGGGAAAACCTCTTCCATTAATGCAGACCTACACAGCAATAATTTAGAGGAGGAATCCAATTAGGATTGCAAGGGAGAAGGGTCAGTCATTGCTAACAATAGCAACTACTTTGTATATGCACCTCTTCCAAAGCTATGTCTACACCAAAAGGGCTTCTGTGGGAGTTTCGAATGGGGAGATAAAAAAAGAATCAGGAAAGCTATGACATTTCCCTCTTGGTATATTTCTAACACGCTTAGTCATCTGGAAGAACACCACAGTGTTCTACTGCTTCAGTGGCACTGAAGTGTGAATGATCAGAGAAGGAATTAGATGGCATTGACATTGTTTATGACTTGTCAAACTTGGTGCCAGCAAATGAAAATACAGTATCTCTTATGTTTATGTGGGAAAGAACTGTACTGTTCATAAATAATTAAAATATCAAGGCTAGTGACCTTTTAAGTCTCAGATGATGTCTGCATATGATGCCAGATATGTAAGTTTTGTACAGTTATCTGTGTCTACCCATTATGCTATCTGTAGCTCTCTGTGTGAGACTGCTTATCTAACCAGCTGATCAATTAAATATAAGGCACTGTTAAATATGCTGCAGCTGAATTGCAACACTCTGATCGAGAGCGGAAAGCCTACTTCAATCAGCTGAACACTTGCATTGTTCTAATTGATGTTAATACATTTCTGATTTCAAACACATGATGGTATGGCATGGAATAGAGGTTTTATCAACATGAGTTTGGATGGCAGAATTATTGATATGAGGTAAAGCTATGAATGAGTTATGTCAAAATACCATATTTACTCAAACATAAGCCAGTTCATTTATAAGCTGAGCCCCCACCAAGATAGATAAGTAAAAATGGAAAATTTTTATAACTCATTCATAAGGTGATACCATAATTCAGGAGTCAGCAAACTTTGGCTCCCAGGCCATCAGGATAAACCACTGGTGGTCTGAGATGGTTTGTTTACCTCAAGTGTCTGCAGGCGCGGAGGTAAACCTAAGTAAACAAAGTGTCCTGGTACACCAGCTGCTTACCCTGATGGACCAGGACAGCAACTGGTGGGGAAATTTTTTGTGGGGGAGAAGCTGGGAGTCAGAGGAGTAACCCCTATGACTACCCCCAACATGACCTCATCCCTAGCCCGAGACCTCCCACACTATCCCCATCCCATCCCTTCCCACCTTATCTGGGGCGGGCTAGGGGACGATGTCTGTGCCCTAGCTGGAGTTCCTCCAGCAGGCTGGGCAGCACGGCCACAGCCTGCTCCAGTGGGCCAGACGGGGTGGCGTGGCCACAGCATGTTCAGTGGGCTGGGCCAGGCAGCACAGCCACAGCCTGCTCTGGGGGGCAGGGCCCAGCGGCAGGGCTGCAGACTGCCAGCCCCGAAGCTGCAGCTGCTTTGGAGGCTGAGGGGAGAGCAGTGTGGTTAGAAGTGGAGAGAATCTGGCCCTGCCTCTTCCCTTCTGTCTCTGCTGGCTGTGCTGCCTTTCCTTGCTCCCTTGTTCAGGGAAGGGGCTGTGTCCCACCTCTCCCTCTCTATACATGTTTATAAGCTGACTCCCGTCTCTAGTGCTTCCCTTTTTTACTAAAAAAAAATCGGCTTATGAACAAGTATATATGATAGTCATCCCATATGAATACTTGCATATCACACCATTTTGCATTATTGAAAAAAAAACATCCCAGACAAAACTCTAATTAGTCATGCAGCCATTAGCTGGGTAACCTTGGGGCTGGTCACGTGAATTCAGAAGAAATTAGAACAGTTTATATTCCTCCTCCTCCTCATTTCCTCATAGAGCTGAAGGGACCGTGATCCAGAAAGCAGATGGTCTTTTGCCTACTCCATCCCCTCATACATATGAGGACCAACTCCCACTAGCTTTTCCATAAAGCGCTTCAAGTTTCCTTGGGAGCTTAAGATAGTGAAACAGTCAGTTTTTCCCCTCAATTAAGGAAAGGAGATCTCTTCTATTAGCAGGAATGCTCCACACTTATACATGGAAGAGATCCTTTGATGTGATAACATGTATTAGCCAGTGTCATAGTTACCCTAGTATAAGGGATCATATTTCCCTATCCTGAATATGGGACAACTGGTAAAATTACTTGTATTCAAGGGAGTTCCATGGCAATCAATTGTGCAAATGTTCAAATTAACATCAAGTTGACTAAGCCCCCATTAAAAAGAAATATTGAGTAGTTGGATTCTTTTTATTTACTTCCTTATCATTAAGGATTCAGGGTTCACATGGGGAAGGGCAACACACACAGGCTCCCCTAAACCTCTATCACACAGGGCAACTCAATCTTCCCTGCCAGGCACTCTCCGCCCTCCATGGCTGGCTGGGCCCCTGGGCCAGACCTGCCTCTCCTGGTACTTGGCACTGCATCTTCCTGAGACAACGCATGGGTGTGGACATGCAGGGTCACGTGGCCTCCCTCCCCAGATTTCTATCAGGGTTCACACTGCAATGTGGCCAGAAGCAGCCTTTTGGCACTGTGTGGGAGGGAAGAGAGGAGAGCTGTTTCCAGCTTAAGGGGGGGGGGGGAATGACCTGCCACCGCAGCTTACAGCCAGTGCCAGCCAGAAATGGGATGGTGGGGTAGGGTGGGGCCCTGCTAGCTGAAAGCCGGCATACAATGGGGGCTGCACTGACAGATCAGCAGGGGGAGTGGCTGGTCATGCACACTGCATCTTTGCCCCGTCACCAGCCTTGCACACCCACCCCCATCATCAGTCACTGGACCCCACTCCCCACTGGTGGCCAGGCGGCTGGCAAGCAAGGATCCAGCCAGCAGCAGAGGAGACAGAAAATACGGGACAATTTGTCCGTTTTTAAGAAAAAAGTAGGGACACCTGCAGGGTGGCTTAAATACAGGACTGTATCTTTAAAAAGGAACATCTGGTCACCCTGTCCTAGTAGAAAAAACATCCTTTATGATATTTAACACTGGATTGGATGGCACAAAACACTACTAAACATATAAGAGGGATCAAACAAATTGGCAGGGAGATAGAAGATATACTGGGCATACTGCACACACTGTAATTTCTTCTTATTGCTGAGTCCTAAGTGAAACAAAGTCAGCAAAAAAGGGGAGAGAAAAAAATCTCCCCTACTTTCCTTGGCTTTGCTGATACTTCCTCTGATAGAGATCAGCAGCTGTCTAAAGAAAGCCAAACTCTCAGCTGGAAAATACTAGGACAGACTGCTATCTTTCTGCTTCTTGACTGTGTAAAGGATGCAGATTATAATGCCAAGGCTTGAATATCAGAAATAAATAAATAGAAAAGACTGTGTGATCCCCAACAGGAAGATTCTCAAGTTATTAGAAAAATAGTTATAAAACTGAGCAGCCTAGTAGACAGTAGATTTATATTTTATTGCCAGTAAAGTCCCATATAAAACAGACGGTGGGGTGGAATCATTTCCTATGGATCATAAATCAGTTGCTTTTCAACAGTACACAGCATTCACCTCGATACTACAACCAAGACTAATGCTACTGTACCTTGTGCTTGAGGGAAATTTGCATGGTATGTTGGAATCGTATGGGTACTAGACAGGATAGAAAATAAACAAAAGATGGCTTTGTTGCTCAATACACAACATCTAAGGCCTGATCCCGCAAAGCCTTATTCCCAGGAGCCATATTTAATCATGTGGGCATTCCTGTTCAGATACATGGGACTATTCCATGGTTACAGATTATTCATGTGAGTAAATGTTTGCAAGATCAGGCACAAGTCTTGATCTTTTTACTCCATTCTTATATATGCTTTATTTAAGGTGTATATATTTATGTTATGCTCTTTGTGTTTGTATTTTTAATTTTTAAGAAAAAAATAAAAAAAACCCATCAAAATACATATTTAAAATTGTTAATTTATCTAGCTCCTTTAAAGCCAATCTTGCAAACCCTTACTCCCGGGACTAAAGGTTTGTCTGTTTCTTGTGATTATCTTCCTACCTTTAATAGAACTACTTATATGAGTGAAGGACTAGTCTCATGAGTCAAGGTTTTCAGAAGTGGGCATTTTACTACTAACAGTGAAGGAATATTAAAAATTGAAGGGCCTGATCCTCCAACCCCATACACACATGCCATGGGACTATAGATGTGAATGAAGCTTTGCACGATCCAGCCCGAAATTTGGGCCTGCTCCTAACATCCTAACTCAGGCAAAATGGGAGTTTTGCCTGAGTCAGGACTGAAGAATTAACAGTTACAACAATTGTTTACTCTTACATATTTAAATAATCTTGCATTAACATAGGATTGTGTTTCCTTGTTGATTTAACACATTGTTCTATCACATACAAGAAATTGCCAATCATTGACTTCATGCTCAGTTCTGTAGAGAACAAACTCTCTGCCTGAAGATTTTATGATTTACTTGATTGGTTTTTGCATCTGTAAAGGGGGTTTACGAACCCCACAGTAAGCATAGGCAGGAGATGAGAGCCTCTGCTTCTTACAGGCAAGCACCTTAATCACACCCCCACACAGCTGCCAGAACTGCCAATCATATAGACAGACACCCTCAGCTGTGACCGATAAAGAAAACAAGACCTACTATACAAAGGAGAGATTAGAGCAGGAAAAGGAGGCAGAAAGGCTTGAGATAATAAAGGGGTGATAGCTCTGCATTAGGCTACCTATGAGAAAAGAATCAGAAGATAGGAGAATGCAAGCCCTGGAATTGAAGGGCATAGACTCTGTTTAAAGTGAGGGTTCATGAACTGATTTGATTGAAAAACTGAGGCTGGACAGTTAGGAGAAGCTGAGACCATTAAAAAGACCACACCAAGAGATGTTAATAGCCTTTTACAAAGCTAAGCTGTATGGAGAAAGGAAGAGAGAAATAGCACTCAAGAGAAGATAGCTGAGGTATTATGAAAGGGATGCACAAGGGGGATGTAGGTATCTTACTTAGCACTTTGGTGCCTAAGTCAGTGCCGGGTGACATTCACAAAATCTCTGCTCAGCTGCTCCCTAACCTAGAAGTGCCTGATGTCCCAACATGCTTCAGTTGCTGCTGTTAAATTTCCTTAGGCACTTAAATTTCAGCATGTAGGCATCTGCCTGGCCACTTAAGTCCTGACACCAAACAACAGCTCAGCACTTAACTCCTACCTAAGCCCTAGCTAGATTCATGGAGTAGGAGTTCCCCCACCTCTCTTGCCTTCAGGCTTCACCCAACAGATGTGCTCAGAATACATTTAAAACCCCACAAAATGTCAAGAGGAGGGGGTGGTGCCCCCACCATTAATCACTGAATCTAGTGTTTACAGCACTCACCCATAATGTGGGAGACCCAGTTTCAAATGGGAGGTGGGAGACCGAACAACTGGCATACTCTGGCAATTCGAGTGCAGAAGGTGGGGGCCTGCAAGGATTCTAAAAATTAATACTGGCCACTCCAGGCTTGTCTTAAACTCCCAGGGTTACAGTTTCTCTCTGACCTTGGAGTGGTAAATGCTGCCACCACCCAAGTGCAGAACACTTTTGAGAGCCCAGGAAGGTGGACTTGGAAATTCCTTCCTGGGGGTATCCTCAAGCCCTTTCCCCCTGCCTCCAGGGAAGAGCTGAGAAAGAAAAACAAAGGAAATCAGTTGTTGCCAACAAAATGTGCACGAACTACTTAGACACAAAAAAATCCAATTCTATTCTTAAAAAAGGTAAATTTTATTATAAAAAAAGAAAAATACATCTGGGAAGTCAGGCTATTGCTAGATTTAAAAAAAAAACCCGAACAATTACAAGGATTAAGCTTTCTTGAGGTCCATTTTAAAGGTTACAAGCTAAACAAAAGCACTTGGGGTTAGCACAGACGAATCCAAAAGCCATAAAGAAATGAAAGGAATAAACCTAATTGAGTCTTCCGAGACATTTCCTGGTCTACTCACATATCTGGGGTTTTAAATGAGAAGTTTCTAGGTATGATACTCATGATGTTTCATACCTGGCCCAAGCTTCTTACAGCATATCTCTTCCCTGTCCCCTCTCTCCAGAAGAACAACAACAGACAGACAGACAAAAAGGGAGTCATTTTTCCAATTTTAGACAGTTCTAGCCTTCCCTTTGGCTCTTTTGGACAGGACTCATTTCCTTTTACGTGTGCATAGCAGTGAGACTTTTTAACCCTTTACAGGTAGAGCACAGTAGAAAACAGGTACTGAGGGGGATTTTATAGCTACTGACTAGCTGGGTGTTCATAAAAGGGAGCTACCTCCCACCCTTTCATTTATCACAGCCCTGTTGTTAGGAGAGTACACATGAGCCTCCTCTTTGTTGCTTGAAAAGGACTGTCCAAGTTTAGGTTTGTAATTCTAGGAGAGGACTCACAGCTGTGAATCCCAAGTGGCGACAGGTACTTCCCTCTAGTTAAGCACCTTTTGAGGCGAAGGGCTTAGGTCATGCTTCTGTCCTAGGCATTTTGGATTGGCTCGCTTAGGAGGTGCTCAGTTCAGCTTACTGGCTTTTGTGACTCCATTCTTTGTCACCTAACTGTCCCGATGTATTGTATAGGAACCTGGGCACCTGATTTGGGACTGAATTCCAACAGGCAAGGCACCTAAAATCAAGACCCTGCAATGCCGATCTCCTACTTGTGAAGCCCACCCTACATGTGTAGGTATAATCTCTCCTGGGAAGTGAGAAAATTTTGGTAGGCAGTACTCTAGAGAGAGAGAGAACAGATCTCCTGATGTACAGCAGTGCAGGACTATTGCTGCAACTTTGCCATGCACAAATACGCTCCCTCAGTTGCCAGGCCTTCAGCTAGATTATGGTTCACCCTACAGGAGAATGCTGAAGTTGGGGAGTGAGATAAAGGTCCAAGAACCCTCTCACTCCTGAACACTCATAAGATTTGAAGAGAT
Source organism: Chelonoidis abingdonii (assembly GCF_003597395.2). Taxonomy (NCBI): domain Eukaryota; kingdom Metazoa; phylum Chordata; order Testudines; family Testudinidae; genus Chelonoidis; species Chelonoidis abingdonii. The sequence continues at coordinate 49,592,049 of NC_133773.1, read as the reverse complement.
TTCAATGTCATGCTTTATTTTCTCTCATTTAAGTGTTTTATTCCACTCTTCTTGTTCCTAGCCAAAACCCCTGCAGCCTTAGAATTTTCTGTAGTCACACCAGTTCAGGTGTCTGTTTGCAGTGGTGAATGACCAAGCTGGGAAAATAAGATTGTCCTCTGTATCTAAATCCCATGCAGGCTTGCTTACCAATGCAATTGATGACAAACTTGGTAATTTAATTCCTTCATAAATATTTGAACGTTACATGCTGCTAGATGAATATCTGTTCATTTGATCTAATGGCTGTCCTTTAGAAAATGCCATAGAAAGCCATTAACATAACTTCACCAGTGTTAAATGGGTAGATGCAAATGGTGATTCCTGGGAACAATACCCTTTTTCCCCACAACGTAGTAATGTAAGAACTGTAACAGCACCTGGAGCTATATAAGCTTAGCCAGTGATACAGGTAATCAAATTTCAGGCTTATAAAATTACAACATGTGGGTGTTTGGAAGGAAGCCCCACTACCTCTGACCTATGTACGGCACTGCACAGCTGACTGGGTGTAATTATGGTAGAAGTGAAGGGTTGCTGTGCTTATCCTCAAACTCAACCAAACCTTAACTGAAGTGTGGCAAACTTTAACTCTTCCTAACTCCCCCTTTCTTTTTTATGTCTAGTGCTGCTGCTGTTCTCCAATCATTCCTAATAGTTCTTCTCTAATAGGGATGCTCCCAGGAAGACTAACTTTCATGTGTCCTAAGGAATTCCAGGCATGCTATGTGCTGCAGAAAAAATGAAATTGAGACAACTTTAAAGCACAAAATTCAAAAGTGGAAGCAATAGGCCTAGAGCCTTCAGTAACAACTGCTATTGAAAGTGTGGTGCAGGATCCATATACAAGAACACTCCTGAAAGGTGATAGGCAGCAAGAACTTCCAGACCCTGCCTGCAGCCAGATGGGAAAGGAAAATTCCCCTGAAATGAGTAGAGGAAAAGCTGGGGAGTAATTTTCTCCAAGACAACTAGCAGTTCCTCCACAGATTCTGTAGTCTGGTATCTTTACTGGTCTCTTCCTTTACTTGTCTGCAGTCTTCTCACGTTTTCCTGAACAAAACACAGGCCAGAAGTGATGTGCCCTATTCTTCTGTGTCACTTCAAAAGAGAGAGGCAGCTTCAAGTTCCCAATGAGTTCTATGCCTCTATAGGGAAGCTGTGAAAGGATATAGTCCTGTTTATACAGTTGTATCTGGGGACAAGGAACCTGGTCACAACAAAAGCCTTAACTTTTGAATCATCATATTTTTGAAGTTCTCAATTTCATGGCACACCTTACTGTGGCGAATAAATCTTGAACTTGGGATCTCATCTGACTATATGTATTAAATCAGATAAACACAAAAATATCATTAAACGGGTAGCTGGCAAGTCAGATATATCCCCTCTATGAAATTAGCAAACAAGAAGAGAACTCTTTGTTTACGATGTACTCCATTCCAAGAACACCGCATTGCAGAAAGCATTTACTTGTCATGTTCTTCTATTATTTTATTTTACACTTCATTTGTTTCTATTACATAGCCTTGCACTTTATTATTAGGGTGTTCTGTTGCTGTAAACAGGCACATTGAATTCTGATCCAGTTATGCCAGTGGAACTTTGTCATCTTTTAACCTATGAAACAATCAAACTAGTGACTGTAACATGTAACAGTTTTAATTATATGTATTGATTCTGCGGTGCTTATGCCCTTGTTTGTCCTGAAACAGTAATGCATTTATATCTTTTTTTAAAATGATTAATGAGTTGTAATTTTTACATTACAACAATGAAGCCTTTAGCTATACAGGTAATATAATTTGGTATAAATCACGTAGTATTTCTGAGCATCCCAAGCTCTTTGCATTCATGCTGCAAAACACTTCACAGTTATAAGCATGATTTGTCTTCTGTTGCCCTTGAGAAAGGAGAGGAAAAATACAAATACAAGCAAACCAACGCATTTTTGAACATTTTTCTAACCTGTTTATTATGGTGTTAATCAATAAAATCTTAACAAAATTGTAATAACTTAGGGAAATATCAGGTATCTCCAGAGTCTAACGTTTCCATACCCATAACAAAATTATTTTATTAACTATGGTATTGAAAACTATTTCTTGAGATAAAGGTAATGCTTAACAGAAAATCTACATTTTTATAGCAGTTTCTTTTCAAGGACAGCATATATCAGGCTACCAGTATTGTATTGTGATGAACCAAGTTGAGGTGGTGTTAAGTAAACAGGACCCTGAAGATATGCATGTTTCTCTGGATAACTGGTATAAAAACAGGATAACACAGAGAGGTCACTAATGTAAAGACCATGACAAGAGTAATACAAGGAAATTCACATGAATTCAGTTGCAATGGAATAATGAATAGTATTGCAACAGGATACTCATCAGGGAATTACAGTCTAGTATTAGAGATGTATCAAAATAGAACTTTCTATCCAAGATGCAAATTATGGAAGTTTAAATAAAAAGGAACCCAAGTCCAAACTACTATTGTTTAGATTTGCAAAACCAAAAACCTTAGCTTGGGTTTTGAGAAACCAGATTCACCCAGGGTTTGATAATCTGTTTCAGATAAGGCTAATCTGGAACTATTTCTGTGGCTTCAGATTCTCTCACATAGATTGTTCTAAGAAGTCTGCTGGAAGAATCTTTCACCTAACAGTAATGAACATTTTTTATTGTTGGGGCATACTTTGTTTTTTCCATTTTGAATCATTGCAAATTAAACTAGAGCGTCATTCTATAATAATGCAGCACCCAGTCCACTTGCTGAGGTATTAAGACAGACAATTTAGCAACTCCTATTAATTGTTCCTTTAGCTTTTCCACTGTTCATTTGTCTCATTTTGCATACACACACAAGCTTGCGGCCCTAACCTCTACGAGCCATATTCTGCCACCTTTATTAACATGAGTAATGCCCTATTCTGCAAGTAGGCTCATTGATTTCAATATGACTATTCAACATGAGTATGGTTGTCGAAATCAAATCCTAAGTATACACGGTAAATGTGCCACTTGTAGAAGAAATCTGGAAACAGAGATAACCATTACTAGGATTTTGGGAATTTCTTTTTCTTTTCTTTTTTTTAAATCACATTTTCATGAAACTGATTATTGGCTAAATGCCAGTTTCAAATAGAATATTTTCCAAATATAATAATTCTAGGATTGATTTATGGAATTTTCCTTCATTAAATTTTAAATCCCCCTTTTATGTCAAAGTCAAAACTTTCCTGGGTCTAATATCATTTTTATTTTTTTTTGTTCACCAGAGATACTAAACAGTATTAGTATAGGAATACCTGCCAGCTCATATGGGAAATAGGGTATATTTGAAATATTTAGATCTGTTAGAAACAAAATCATATTGCAATTTTATTTGGGAAATGATGTGATCATTTAATGACAGAGTTTAACATAATATATACATATGGAGATTAACCTCATACACAAGCTCAACTTGTTCTTCTTGACTTTTAGTGTTTCAGCACACAACTAACTTTCTCTTATTAAGCAACGAGTCCTGTGGTACCTTAAAGACAAACAGATGTATTGGAGCATATGCATCTCCAATACATCTATAAGTCTTCAAGGTGCCACAGGACTCGTTGCTTTTTAAAGATCCAGACTAACAGGGCTACCCCTCTGATACTTTCTCTTATTAGTCACCCAGGCCTGCTGAAGGAGATCAGAGTCTCTTAAAAGGGAAATCTGTCTAATACAAAGTTGTCATCTTCTTTTAGTCTAACAATAATACAAAACAATCCCTCCTAGTGATCTATATCTGAAAATATACATTATTCGCAGTGTACTTCTTTACTGTACTGGTTAGTGCTACAGGAATAGATCATTATGAATCCAGGAGATTTCCCCTATTTCTTTTCTCTATTAAGAAAAGCATTCATTTGAAGTAATGTAAAAACATATTTTATAAAGTACAAAAGAAAGCATTTATTGAATTAGAATAATTATTGATCAGTCTAATATATTCATGGGCTCAGAGATAGACTAGATCCCAAAGGACTAACAGTGTTTTGAAAAATTATGTAAATTTAACCATGTAAATCCCACGTATGCATATTTCTATTTCTCTTTGACTTCCTCCATCAGAACAGTTACAATGAATTAAAGTACTGAATACTAGAGCCTTCCTAGGATTTTTTTTTGTAAACAAAGTAGATATTTTTACCGTGCCAGCCTCAGTAGACAAAAAGGGAAATAATCACATTACATTGAACCTCATCTGTAACAACTAAATATAGAATGTATTTAATGTATCTCTTAGGAAGTCCAAACAGTTGTGGGAACATTGGTTACCTTTCAAAAGAAGGGAGAAGGGGGTAGCTGTAGGCTTCCAACTAAATGGGAACTAAAGTGGTACTTCTGTGAATAACATGCCAACATTGGAAATACTGACCGGCTGGTGATATAACCTTAATGGAGCAGCTTACTGAAGATGCACAGCGCAGCCATCTCAGCATCTCAACGGGAATTAGGAACCAGGAGTGTTTCTTACAGTACATTAGTGTCAGACCTTTAAGTGTGATTATGTACTGCCTTTGTTTACAAGAACATTTCCACTTCCTGAAAACATACGTAGCACAGAACAGTTTTGTTTATTGAATCAGACAATCAGAAGCACTTTACATTAGTGTATCATGTATAAATACTTTAATAATAATTCATAAAGGTTTAATCAGAATTGTTTTGTTACTAACAAATTGACATAAGAATTGTTGATATCTTGTAGAGATGTAAAATATTTACAATCACCTCATAAATTATATTGGAACAAACCACTGAAAATTTCTTCTAAATTAATATATAATATTAAACCTGTAGATTCGACTGTTTAACACCATAGTACTTCAAATCGTTCAGCAATTATAACTGCAACAAAATTACTCTGTTTTGTGGCAATATGGGGAGGAAAAATTAGTTCACCTGAAGGCTAACATTAACAAAATAAGCACTACTGAGATGAACAGCTAAATCTAGTTGATGCAAATCCATATTTATCAGTTGCCTTGTTTACATTCTCTAGTTAAAAACAAAAGGATTCAGAACCACTTACTGATTTATTCTTTATTTAACTGGCAGGTGCTATCTATGGTAGGTTGCTGCTGTGTTATGTACAGTCTCACGAGCATGAATATATTATTTACCAATTACAGTAATTTTTTACTAGGCTTGTGGTTAATAAACATATCTTTTTAAAGATGCTCTTTCAGAGCTCACTTCTGACCTTTGTGTGAAAAGGTGTATAATTTTGAAAAGTAAAATCAGTATTTCTGTGGTCTACAGTCATCAGTATTTATAATCTACACTAATTAGTTCAATGTGTGTACTTGGCTGTGGACAGTTTCATTTTCTGTGCTTTTGACAAATGCAGTCAGTACTTACTCCATACCTACGATCACATGCACAGCCTTATTTATACATATTTGCATTTGCCATATGTCTCATTCTGGCTTTCCAATCCGGAACAAGTTTTCTCATCATTTCTGTAGCAGACATAACATAGATCAGACTAGCAACTGTGCTTACCACTGTGAGTAATAAAAATCTTTAATTGGAAATGAAGATTAGATGCCAATTCTTACTGATTTTCTATGGGAGCAGAGTATCCAATCCCTTAGATACTTTTGAAAATCCCACTTTATATCTAAGGCCATGATAGATACAGATGGACATAATGATTTGAGTAGTGTGTTTGTAAGCCCCTACTTTCTAGTGGATAGAATACAATTTTTTATGGTCTAATTCTGCAAGACTTACTCATGTGTTTGACCTCATAAGCGTACAATTAAGCCTGTGCAGGATCTGGGCTCAGGTGTGTATGATGCATCTAGCATCATGCAAATTTTCTCTTTATGTTAAGTGATAAGGGACTTTGATTTTGTTTGTCTAATTCAGTGGTGGGTGGCCTGCGGGCTGCATGCGACCCATCAGAGTAATGTGATTGCAGGCTGCAAGACATTCTGCTGATGTTGATCATCCACAGGCACAGCCCCCCGGAGCTCCCAGTAGCCGCGGTTCACCGTTTCCGGCCAATGGGAGCTGTGGGAAGCGGTGGCCAGCATGTCCCTGCTGTCTATCACTTCCCACAGCTTCCATTGGCCAGGATTGGCGAACTGTGGCCACTGGGAGCTGTGGGGACTGTGCCTGTAGACAGTTAATGTCAGCAAAATGTCTCGCGGCCTACAATCTGGTTACCCTGATGGGCCACATATGGTCCACGGGCCACAGGTTGCCCACCACTGGTCGAATTCAATCTCTTTAGGTCGTCATTCTGTGCCAAATATTGTAATATCTGAGCACCTTTGGCACTAGAAGATAAGAGTTCTGTCACCACTGCCTCAGTGAAGTTCTAAGTGGCCAGAATATGAACAATATTGTCAACTCTGTAGTCCTAGCTAGCCATGGCTTTGTTTACCTGTAATGCTTTCCTACCCAGGTCATTCCTCATATCCTCTTTCTGAATGTTACAAGCAAAAAACAGATATAAATCAGTTTTATATGGAGAAGAATAGTAAGAGACTGGAGACAAATTTAAATAATAATATCTTTTTAAATGGCAGCACACAAGTAGTCAAGCTAGAGATCTCTAATGTTGAAAGACGTGCAAATGGTTGTTTGCAACCATACTTTCAGCAAGCTTATTAAGTTACAAACAATACTTTATGAAGACAAACTTTCATTGGCTGATGAACAGGTAGTCTAATCTGGGATTTCTTAAAAAAAAAAAGTATCAAGTTTTAAAAAATACATGAAAAATGAAATGTCAAGGTTTTATTATGAAAAAAACCTTAATTCACAGTTTCTAGTTTTGCCTCTTTTATGGAAAATCTAATGTTCCTATATTACTTTTTAAGAAAGAGTTGCTAATTTATCCAGGGATACGTTCCATCAGATTTTCATAAGATATCTTTGCACTCACTTAGGTAATAAAATAAGTGTCCAGTCTTTCAAAGAGCTCAGAATTAAATGTGGTAAACTCTTTAGAAAATCTTGGGGAAAAAAAAAGTGTCATGTGGGAACTGTTAGATGTGGGGCTGTTTTGAAAATATGGCCTCAAATGTGAGTGCTGAGCACTGAAAACTCTGGTGATAAGTTTAAAAAAAATATTTACCTGAAACATATTCAGGGGTCAGTCCTGGGACCTGTGCTAATATTTTCATTAATGACTTGGATAACGGAGTGAATAGTATGATTATAAAATCTGGGGATGACAGCAAGCTGCATTGCAAACCCTTTGGAGGACAAGATTAGAATTCAAAACAACTTAAACAAATTGGAGAATTGGTCTGAAATTAACAAGATGAAATTCGAAAAGGATAAATGAAAAGTGCTTCCTTAGGAAAGAAAAATTCAAATGCACAACTAAAAAATGGGGAACTACTGGGTAGGTGATAATACTGCTGAGAAGGATCTGGGGGTTATAGTGGCTCATAAATTGAATGGTCAAAAATGTGATATAATAGTAAAAATGACTCTCATAATTCTAGGGCATATTAACAGCAGTGCCCTATGTGAAACATGGGAGGTTAACAGTCCTGCTCTACTCAACACTGGTGAGGTCTCAGCTAGAGTATTGTGCTCAGTTCTGGGTGCCACACTCTAGGAAAGAAGTGAACAAACTGGAGACCAAGTCCGGAGGACAGCAGCAAAAGTGATATCCAGTTTAGAAAACCTGTCCTATAAGGAAATGTTAAATAAAGAAAAATGCAATGAGGACAAATGCGAAGTGCTCCACTTAAGAAGGAACAATCAGTTGCACACAAATAAAATGGAAAATGACTGCCTGAGAAGGAGTACTGTGGTAAGTGATCTGGGAGTCGTAGTGACTCACAAGCTTAACATGAGTCAACAGGGTAACAATTTTGCAAAAAAAAGCAAACATCATTCTGGGATGTATTAGTAGGACTGTTGTAAGGAAGACACAAGAAGTAATTCTTTTGCTCTACTCTGCACTGATTAGGTCTCAAATGGAGTATTGTGTCCAGGGGCGGCTCTAGGCATTTTGCCACCCCAAGCACGGCAAGCAGGCTGCCTTTGGCAGCTTGCCAGCAGAGGGTCCGCTGGTCTCTCAGCTTCGGTGGACCTCCCGCAGGCATGCCTGCGGGGGATCCTCCGAAGCCGCGGGACCAGCGGACCCTCTGCAGGCAAGCCGTCAAAGGCAGCCCGCCTGCCACCCTTGCAGCAACTGGAAGAGAGCCCCCAGTGGCTTGCCACCCCAAGCATGCGCTTGGCATGCTGGTGCCTGGAGCTGCCCCTGATTGTGTCTAGTTCTGGGCACCACATTTCAGGAAAGATGTGGACAAATTGGAGAAAGTCCAGAGAAGAGCAACAAAAATGATTAAAGGTTTAGAAAACATGACCTATGAGCGAAGATTGAAAAAATTGGGTTTGTTTAGTCTGGAGAAGACGGAGGGGAGACATGATAACAGTTTTCAAGTACATAAAAGGTTGTTACATGGAGAAGGTGTAAAATTTGTTCTCTTTAACCTCCAAGAATAGGACAAGAGGCAATTATCTTAAATTGCAGCAAGGGCAGTTTAGACTGGACATTAGGAAAAACTTCCTCACTGTCAGGATGGCTAAGCACTGGAATAAATTGCCTAGGCAGGTTTTGGAATCACTGTCATTAGAGATTTTTAAGAGGGAATTAGACAAACACCTGTTAGGGGTGATCTAGATCAGTTGTTCTCAACCAGGGGCCTGGCGTCTATGGGGGGCCATAAGCAGGTTACAGGGGGTACACCAAAATAAGCTAGAGAGCAGGGCCAGTGTTAGATGCACTGGGGCTTGGTCTAGACAATACTTAGTCCTTCCTTGAGTGCAGGAGCCTGGAGTAAAAGACCTCTTGAGGTCCCTTCCAGTCCTACAATTCTATGAAACTGGGCTTGGTTAGTCTTGAGAAAAGAAGCCTGGGGGAGGACATGAAGGCAGTTTTCAACTATTTTAGGACTATTATAAAGAGGACTGTGATCTACTGTTCTTCTTGTCCACTGAAGGTAAGACAAGAAGTAATGGATTTAATCTTCAGCAGCAAGGGAGATTTAGGTTAGATACCAGGAACAGAGTAGTTAAATTCCGGAATATGCTTCCAGGGGAGGTTGTAGAATCCCCATCATTGGAAATTTTAAGGAACAGGTTGTCCTTTTCTAAGAGGGTTCCAGCAATGCCAGAACATCCCCTGAGACTTGTTTGTTGGAGTGATGGTGGCAATTGATAATGAATGAGAGCTGAAAGTCTTTTATTTGAGAGTTCTTTGGTGGATAACACTGAGAAACTGTGCCACTGCTCTATATGTTAGCCAACATAGTGATAGGTACTGCAACAGAGCAATTTCCTACAGTAATCTTGAAAAACCTTACTGAATTAAGTTTAAATATTTTTGGATTCCATTTTATTAAAAGGAAACATTATGTATTAGTGTGGATCTGGATGATCAAAAGACTATTTTGAACAATGTGACAGACAAGAATGGTCTTTTGGGACAATATGTGTAAAGTGGATTTTCTGGGAAATACATAGAGATTTCCTAGGAAATATTGGTCCCCCCTCCCCTAGCTATGAAAAAACCCAGCCTTTTAAAGAAGAGAAGTGGGCCTTTAACTGCTAATTACAATGTCGACCTGTTATATGAGACCAAGGTCAAACCCATATAAAGGAGATTCTGTTCTGAAGGTGAGACTTCCTTGTGGACTCCAAAGGAGTGACTCCTTACCAGAGCCTTGTTGGAGTTGTGTGGTAATCTCTGGTAAGATTGTGTAGGTTTTTATTGTTTTAATATGTTTTCTCTGTAATGCTTTCACATTAAAAATAAATGTGCTTGCTTAGAAAGTATGGTAACTTAAGTAGAGTAACTTAAAACTGCTGGCAATTACAGCTGTTCATTGTCTGAACAGAAATAAAAGCACAGATGCTGGTCTGTGTAGGTAGTCTGGCTCGCTGGGAATATCACAGTGTAGGCAGGGAACTATGCAGCCTGGAAAAACCCTAGTTAAGATGGAGAAAGAGAGAGAGGTCTCCATCCAAGAGAAGTGAGAGCTAAAGAGCCAGAAGCAAAAAGTGGATGTCCTTGAGGGACCATGGAGGGGAAATACAGCTGTAGTTGCTCTAAACTGTGACAGGTACCTTTGTAAATACAACAAATAGATTGACATTGTTGTAAAATTAAAAGCAAACACCCACGGTTTATGGAAGTCATCAATAAGGGGTTATTAAACTCTGACTTTTTTATGGGAGTTATGCTGATCAATGATTCTCTGGGCCAGACACTGTGGCTTAGTGGTTTTCACAATACCCAGGGTACTAGTACAAGACTCAGTTTACCTATAGTGTAATATATTGTCTGTGTGTATATTTGTATAATGTTCCTCCCTAGTGGCTGGGCCAAAGAGAAGTTAAAGTGTGTAGATCAATAAACATATAGTGGAGGCTACTATTTATGGAGCAGTAAAACCAGAGTTGTATATGTGTGTGTGTGAGAGAGAGGGGGTGGGAATTAATTATAGTGGATGCATTAAACTGCAGCCCAACTGTTAGATTTGAAAGTTTAACTGATGTGTGCCTTTGATGTTTCAGATGAGCTTTATCCAACTGTGGGTCAAATATATAATGTAGTGTGTTCTTAACATTGACCTTTTGTAGCTGGTCCGTAGGCACATACCTTACTATTGCCAATTATGGGCTCAATCCAACTGCCTTTAAAGTCAATGAAAATTCAACTGCAGTGGGAGCTGGAGGAGATCCTAAAGGAGGTCATCATTATCTTAAGAGATAAAGGCCTGTGCATTTGGAGCTGAAGGAACAGGTTTCTAGTCTCAACTTTTGAAAAGTGCACATATGTGAGAGACTGTTCTGTCTATATCACGTGGATGTGTTAGAAAAGGCTGTGTTCAATAACTTGCTGTGCAGCTCCCACCTGCTTGTAATTCCAAACTATTTGTCTAGCATAGTTCCAATATCACAATTGGAAAACAAGCCTCTTAAACCTTCTGCAAATGTAGGCTATTTTTCACCTGGGTTTTGGCTAAGGTTATGGTAGCTATATCTTTCAGCTTTTTGATTAATAAAAATAACACCATAATGAAAATGTTACAATCCGTCTCACTTTCCTTTCTCAGTGCCACAATGTGACAGTTTTTGCATCAGCTATAAAAATAGACCTTTTTCATTACTGAGCATTAGGTGCTTCCCCAAAAAAAACCTTTTAGATCCTCTTGGTATATACTAAACATCTCAAAACACCACCTAAACTCATTGCTGGAACAAGCCATCTCACCACCTCCATTATTTTTCTTTCTTCTCCCTTCTTTCCTATTCAATCAGTCCCATGCGTCACCCCATTCTAGTGTTTGGAAGAATAATAAAGAAAGAATCTGGCTGTAAATTAGCATTGATCTACATTATAAATTTATGTTGGTATAACTATCAGACCGCTGAGTGCTGTGTATTGCCCTAACCATCAGTGTAGACAGCTCTATGTGGATGGGAGGGCGTCTCTCATTGACATAGCTCCCACCTCTTGAAGAGGTGGCTTACCAACGCTGAGGAGAGAAGCTCTCTCGTCGGCAAAGGTAGTATCTTCACTAAGGACTGTGGCCACGCACCTGCAGCTGTGGAAGTGTAGGCAAACCCTCTGAAAGATTATAGAGTTTAATTCAAAGAGAGAGAGCTGGAGAGTTTCCTAAGCTTCAGAAACAAATTCACCAAAGTCCACCTACCAAAGCACTAACAGAAATATTATGTTGCAGGCTTAAATAATCAGAACTAATTCTCTAGTGTTTTCAAATACCTTCAGTCACACCAAGACAAGAAGTAAAATTCTTATAGAAGCAGAAACAAGCAATTTCTTTTCTTATACAGGTGACTTTTTTCCTTGTCACAAACAAAGCAATTTTAGAAGATGAAATATGATTAGCATAAATTTTCCCTTAGACTTACAGAACATGAAAATGTAAGTTTTTGTTGTGTCATCATTTCTTTTAATTCTAACGCAGACTGATTCAGTGGTGTGAGCTGACAGAAACATATGAACATCCTCAACCAGTCTGGTCAAATCTAATTGCTGCCTATTGTTAATTCAACTGGCCCCATGCACAGTTGGTTTTTAATACTGACAACCTCAGTCATGAGATAAATGAATACATATAAGATCCAGAAACAGGAAATCATCTCAGCTGTTTCACTTATTAATGCTGTCATAAACAGATGGTTAAGGGTTAATGTCTCTTTTACCTGTAAAGGGTTAAGAACCTCAGTAACCTGGCTGACACCTGACCAGAGGACCAATTGGGGGACAAGATACTTTCAAATCTTGCTGGAGGGAAGTCTTTGTTTTTGCTTTTTGTGTTGTCCGTTGTTCGCTCTTGCGGCTAAGAGGAACCAGACATACACCCAGGCTTTCCCAATCTTTCTGAATCGGTCTTTCATGTTTCAAAATTGTAAGTAATAGCCAGGCAAGGCGGATTAGTCTTATGTTTGTTTTCTTAACTTGTAAATGTGTCTTTTTGCTGGAAGGATTTTTACCTCTGTTTGCTGTACCTTTGAATCTAAGGCTGGGGAGCAGTCCCTCTGGTCTATATGAATCTGAATACCCTGTAAAGCATTTTCCATCCTGATTTTACAGAGATAATTTTTACATTTTCTTTCTTTAATTAAAAGTTTTCTTTTTATGAACGTGATTGATTTTTCCTTGTTTAAAAATCCAAGGGATTGAATCTGAACTCAACAGGGATTGGTGGGAGAAAGGAGGAGGGATGGTTAATTCCTCCTTGTTTTAAGATCCAAGGAGTGTGGATCGGTGTGAAGGCTCTCAAGTCAACCCAGAGAGGGGAAAGTCTGGGGGGAAAAGGAGGGGGATGGTTAATTTCTCCTTGTTTTAAGACCCAAGGGGTTTGGGTCTGGGTTCCCCAGGGAAGGTTTTGGGAGAACAGAAAGTGTGCCAGACACTAAATTCTGGTTGGTGGCAGCGTACCAGATTTAAGCTTAAAAGTGTTCATGCAGATCCCCACTTTTTGGACGCTAAAGTTCAAAGTGGGGGAAAAAACCTTGACAAATGCCCTCTGCATAATAGGCTTTCAGAAGTAGCTATTAAAATGATATCCCTGCTTTTCAAGCTGACCTGTTTAAGAAACTTTAAAGTTTATGAAATATAAAAACAGTCAACTGTGAAGTCTGGCATTGTGAAAAATATTATAATTTCTATTGTGGGAAGAAACTACAGTCAAAATATTGCTGTTTCCAATAAGAATTAGCATCAAGCAAACATCCTTCAGGTTCCAGGAGTCAAGCATTTGTCTGGCAAACTAATCCTCATCATGGGCCACAGTGTGAGATCGTATTCACCCTTCACAGACTCCACCTGCCCTATTAGAAGGAGGTCACAGGTCAGAGCTCTCATTTACTTGCCTAGAAAAACTGCTCAGTCTCAGTAATCAGTGTCTCTACACTTCCCTTCTGACAAAAGGGGAAGGAAAGTTCATCGTCATTCCCTCTCCCTAGGCTGCTGATGCAGAGGGTGAGAGAATCCCTACCTTTTTATGTTCCCCTCAAGGAGAAGAGTATTTTTAATGCCTGTCCTTTACTAGTGTTATAGGGAGTAGAGAGGAACCCTGGGGCCTTTCATAGAAACCAGGATAACAATTTGCCAGAGCCTGAAGGTACCAGAAAGAAGATTTTTGACAGTGAGCCTCATTCTGAGAAGCCATCCTCAACACACACTCTCTTAGGGAGGCAGAGAGATAGTGGAGGACAGGCAGATGGTGAATGGTGGGAAACAGTCTTCAAATAGGCATGTGGGGAAACAGATTGTGAAAGGTTGTGTATTGTGGTGGAAAAAAAGTGGATTTGGGGACTAAATGGCTGTATAGGGAAAAGACAATGGACTTTTCTTTATAGCAGTATCATCAATATTCAAGGAAGGTGAACAGGAGCTCAGAGCAGTGTGTCATGCTAAAGATAGGATTTCAAGCATTAGGTGGTCCACTTAGAACAGGTATGATATGTTAACTGACAGAGTAAGAATAAAAATATTAATTAGGCTTATTAATGGAGATATTTTATAGCTTCCCTATAAAGGCCTAGTGTCTCTATAGAAGACCCCTGGAGTGTGATGGGGCCATGCACCCACTTAGGTTTTCTTTATCTGCTCTGGGCAGTTAGCATCACCACTCAAAAGATGGAAACTCAGTCCTTTGTCTGAGATCCTCTGGAGTTTACACCTTGCAGTATTTCAAGGAAACAAAGAAAGTAGAAGACAGAAAAGGGACAACCAGTCCCAAACAAGCCACCAGCCACTCTTCCTTGAAGGAGCCTTAGACAAGCTGCAGTCCAGCTCAGTATCCTCCAGTCTATCAGCAAAATGTGTCTTGAGGTCATTGCTTATGTTCCAGCTATCCTGCCTTTCTCTGTGTGCTCAGACAGTCGATCTGTCCTCCATTAGGTCTCTCTGCAGGAGCTGAAAGATTTAGAAGTCTGGCCTCCTCCCAGAGCTGCCTCTTACTAAACTTGGCTTCTCACCTTTGGAATTCTTCCTACAATCCTGACATTCCTTGCAGGTGCAGCTGGGCAAGGCTATTTGAACTGAGATCAACTCCTTATCTTTTTCCTGTCTAGTGCAAAGTTCGTATAGCAGATCACATTGCTCCACAACTGTTAGGAGTTTTTACTGAGCCATCTAAAACTGAACATGTTTGCAAAAATAAGTCCAATTCAAGCCATTAAATTGTACAAAATGTGTAGAATAGTTATATTTCTCCAAAATCAGATGATCTTGTTGGTGAATTTAATTATAGATATAAATTAGCAAATTACAAATGAAGGACAGAGTGTGCTTTGTCATATCTACATACATACAATGTATGGAGAAACAGCACAGATCCAGCAGTAAAATTTAATTATATTGGAAGGAAATGTGGGGGTTTATTTTTTTTTTAATTTTTAATTTTTTAGCATAGTAGGTTGAGCCTACCTCCCCCATACTAGAATACATATCATGGACTTCACAATCCTATCCAGTCAGAATTTTACTCTTCACTTCATCATGGAGAAAATCCTCCTTTCCCTTGTCTTGTCTTATCTGACTTTTACTAATTACTACCTAAGGTTGATACTGTCACTCCTTCCTCCAGCTCTTCTAGAAATCTATAGTTTGTTTTTGTTTTTTTTTAATGCAAAGGTGTATCATTAGTGGATGCACATAGCCACAGATGCACAGGTCCTATCCCTGGCCTATTTCACACCCTGTTTTTCAGCTAAGAGCAAGGATCTCCATCATGCACAAAAAATATGGATTGAGTTAGGCCAACTGCCCTGGTGGCTGCTATCTTGTGCTTCAGAATCTGAGCAATGGCAGATCATTTGTTTAAAGAAAACAACTAACACTCAACATATTAGCTATTATGGCTTTAAAGAAACCCTTAAAAATATCAGAAGAATGTAAATCAATATAGTACTATTTGCTTGACTCTGCAGACAGTTTGAAACAACAGCTCTAAGGGATATGGAATGTTCTCATTCATCTTAACTGAATATAACTCTGATGCCTAATAATGGTAATGCAAGCGTCAATTCTGCTAACTATTTTTCTATTAATCAAAGCATACTCCAGAGGACATAGGAATTATATTTATAGTATATCATAATACACTTTGTGTGACATCTCATTTTGGTGTCACGAGTGGGCAGAACACTATTACTAGTCCTCCCCCCCTCACCAGTTTGATCCCTCTAAGAGATCCACACAAAATCTCTCTAAATCCCACCCCTATTGGGCTGCAAAATCACATATTCCCACTGCACTCAAGCCATTTTGTGGAGGAGATGGCAGAATTGGCTCTGAAGGGCCAACTATTTTCCCATGTTTTGACCAGTTCTTTTCCCCACTACTCAGAATGCGCAGGTTCACAGACAGACTCTTGAACTGAAGAAATATGTTATTAATTCACGACTCCAGTGAATGATCAGTCCACTGAAACAGGGCATAGCATATGGTTAAATGCAGGTGCTTGCATTAAGTACATTGTTACAAAGTTATTCATTATACAATGTATAAACACTTTTTTGGCCAAGCACTAAGATTAGTTTGCTAACTCAGTTGTTTACCTAATTGGATTGCTGGCTCAGCTTTTTACCTGGCTGTTCTGTTTCTTTGCCAGACAAGTAGGCATCTTTTCAAATGTCCCAACATGTAAAATATGCATTCTAAATATTACATCCTTTGAAAAGCCTTTCTTTTTTCTGTGTACATGATATGGTTATATCGTCCAGCGATTAGGTGTTACAACAGACCTGTCAATGACCTATGAGAATGTAATGCAAACTCTAAAGGTCTTGATTTAGAAATGCACTTATACTGGTACTTAATGTTAAGTGTAATCTTAAAACTAAGTATGTGCTTAACTACTTTGTTAGATCAGGGCTTCAATCAATTGACTAGGTGATCTTTCAACAAGTGTGTGATGACAGTGTATGCCAGCAGTGAAAACTTTAGTTAAGGTTCTGTTCAGAACTCCATTCCAATCACTAATAATAATAAATATATAGCAGAGAATGAAAGAGAAGAAAGAAGTTGGAGCAAAATTCACTTATCTTTCATTTCTCATGTAAGGGTTACCAATTATATATTTTCTGCAGTAAGAAGAAATTAAGACTATTTTTGTGCATAGTTCAAAAATCGTTGAACTTATTAAATTGAAAATTTCCAGTGGTTAGTCTTCAATAAATATTAATCTTCAGGTTAATTTGAAAGCCCCTAAAATGATAAGCAACAGAATTATTTTTCTTCATGCACAATATATTTTGACTAAATTTACAGTTATACTTTTTATTGAGATACTGGAAAGAAAAATATGTAGGATTAGATTCTCTTTACCTTAGTTGTGTGAGTAGTCTCAATAAAGTCAGTAAGACTACCATATTTTGAAAGTAAATCCATGAGCATACTCAAAGACACAAGGTTAAGGGATATAATTATAAACCCTGATCATGTGAGCAAAGAGAACAAGATCTGATCCAGTGTTTTGTTTTGCTATTCATCTGTGTAATTTCACATATACTATTCAAATGCGGAAGTACACGATAAAATTAGTACGGATCAGCATTTTTTTTCCTTTTAAGAAACAGGGATATTAACTTCAAAATCAGGACCTTCAAAATTAAGGAGCTCAATTCTGTTTTACTGGAGCCACTCCAAATTTACACCCATGTAACCAAGAAAGGAATTTTGACTCATGGGTTTATTCTTATATGGAAAATGTCCACTTTCTGATTTTTTTTTTAATCTCCACAGTCTCTCTCTGTATTTCACCCTGCCCTCATTCTGCTACATTTTCATCTTAAGTTTTCACTACATTTTTCTTTTTTCCCTCACTCTGATTTTGTTTTTCAGTCTCTTTCTCTGGAGTGGAATATGAAAATATGTTTATGTATATGTAAATGGTTCAGTCGGAGTTGAACTTTCAACTGATGAGGATCAGCTTTAAAATTAGGCAAAATAAATCCATCAAAATCTAGCAGTTATATTTCATATTTCTATAGTACTTTTCATTAAAAACATTGCAAAGTTTACAGAAAAAAGTAATTAATTATGCTTGAAAACACTCTTGAGATGTAAGTAAGGATATATAAGGATAATTTCAACCATCACTGAAATGCAGCCACTTTTCAGATGGACCACAGTATTTAATAGTAAGTGGTTTAGTTTAAAATGTATTTAAAAAATTACCAGACCCATTTGAAATAAGAAGCATTTAGCTTAACATAACCAAGTTGTCACTTTGATAAACAAAATGCATGCATAAAAGTCAATTGTACTTATCAATTGGAACTGGCATGAAGGTGAGCTTTCCAGCTCAACTTCGCAGTTGCAATGACTGTTTTATCAAGATAGGCAGAATGTTCATTCAGGTAACTCACGTAAAGTGTTATGACAGTTGTATTCACATTCTTTCTCTGGACTTTGCAGTGGTCTCCCTAGAAAGGATTTCAAACAAACAAAGTTAATAGAATGCTTGTCAATGATAAACTTCAGTTGTTTCAAAGTGGAGGAGCATTCTCAGTGGCCAGAGGATTGCTCACATTCGCTCTTGTCCAGATGTTTCAACATCAGAGACCAATGTGTTGAACAAACATGAGGCTGGTGGGGCCTGATTCTGCTACTTGGCAAGGCTGATATGGGCCAATCAGAAAATGACCCATGCTACCTACAAAGATTTGAAACCTTCAACTAGAGGATGAGCTGTGTCCCTTCTCATCCTCCAGTGAGAATTCCAGATGTCTCCTTTATGGCTTCTCACAACATTGCCTCTGGAAATTTTATAATATCTTTGTGAAAAACTTCTTGTGCCAGTTTGTTTAAGCCTTGTTAGGCCATATCACTCTGTATTCTGGGACATACATTGTACATCTGCTGGTTTAGTTCTGGTCAACAACCAACTTCTGCAAGTTACTTTCTGTGGGCCCCCCCGTGATATGGCTCTTTGGCAAATTTAGTCTGGGTTTGTGCTTGTCCGATCAGCTCTTTTAACTGCTTGTAGGTTGCATTTATGTAATGCCTCATCACAGATCTTGATGGTTCTTTCCATGTTTATCATGCAACCATATAAAGTCATTTGATTCATTTCCTTGGTCCATCACCAACAAAACAGCTGTATGTACCTAGTACTAGTACTTGATCATTCCCCTGCTCTTCATTAACAAAGTTAGTAGGATCAAATATGTTAAACTCTATGTGTACAACTGCCAACTGTAGCCGGATGCACCACTCCCCCCTCACCGCCCCCCCATTTGCTCTTTTGAGTGCAGTCTGCACAGTTTCCTGTTATGCCGTTACCGAGCCACAAGCAGCGGGAAGTCCCCAATGATGTCAGATGCTTTCTTAAAGCTGCATTGCTCTATATAGTCAATCGTATTCATGCTTATGAATTAATCAATTAATGTAAGGAATGGCAAAACAAAGAGGCAAATATCACCTTTTATGGAGCCATGGTATTATCTTGGTGAAGGTATAAATCTCAAGACAGGTGGCCAGGTCAGGGGTACAAACAAAGAAATGTAACAGCACGCTCATCTGGGGACCAGAACGGAAGCTGAGCCCTTCCACGGATCCGAAGGGACTCTCGCTTGAGGCCAATCTCCAGGCAGCTGTTGCCTGGCCAGCCTCAGCCATGTGCAAAATCAAAATCAATCTATGTTCACACCTGCAGCCGGCCAGCATGAATCTGGGTGGGGGGGTGAGTATAGCTTTATTAGACAAGCACATCTCACATCAATAAACAAACCTCAGTGCTGCTCAGGTTCACCTTTGTCTGGGCTCGTTTCTTGGCTAGTTCCAAGGAAAGGTAACACCACACAGTTAATCATTCCTTACAGTCACTTAAGCCTTATAACATTTTGGTCAGGCTCACTTTAAAGATTTTTACTTCACATTAGCTTCTTAACATACTGTTTGAATACATCAGCATCTATAATAAAAAACAAATACCCTGTAATAATTTTGTTAAAAGTTTGTTACATATATTTCTTATTGATCACTTTATTCAAAATAGATAGCATGATCTAAACTATTTGCAATACTCTTTGGGTTTCATTCACTACTTTCTGAAACTTAACAGATCTCTTCCAGAATGTTTTAGATACCTTTCTTTTCAATATAGTTTCTTAAATCTTAATTAACATTTTAGATTTATTTTATCTAGTAATAAACTTACAGTGTAGCAAATATTATAGCTTGCTCTAATGTATCTCTGCTAGGGCCGTATAGGCATAAAGTGTATAAAATAAAATAAAATAAAATAAAATAAAATAAAAAGGTAAATGAGTTATTTTACTCTTAGGAAGAGTTTGTGGTTAAGCCTACCTTAACCTGCATCTTATCTGCATGAAACACAGAAACATCAGCTGTTTGATTTATTTTAGAGGCCTAAATTACGGAAAGGATTACAGCCTATGTGTGCATGTTTATACATTACTATTTTTAATACAGTCCACATTTTCCTGTCCATCACGAGACAAAGAAAGCCACATGCTAAAGAACCACCATCATTTCCTGTACTACCTAAATGCACTCTCTGGAGATCTCCCATGCAAGTATTGAACTAGCACACCCTTCCTTTACCCGTCAGATCTTCCATGATCATGGCATAAAGAGATACAATTGCAGATTGTATCTCAAGATTGTCTCAGACATGAGCCTTTTATGTAGCAACGTAAAGCACTAGTTCTTCCATAAATTGTTATCAGTGACAGATATAAACGTCTTTCTTCTGCTTAACCCTTAAATGTATGTAACATGAGAAGTGACTGCAGCATTTCATAGAATGCTTTTCAGTAACTCAGAAGGCATATCTCATTCTAATTTTTAGTCTGCATCGTGTGACCGAAATTATAGTATCACATGGGCCACTTCACAGAGAAATAGTCCATGTATGACAAGATGGTGCAATCCATAATGGAAAATATTGTAATACATATTAGTATACCTTTGGGTATACTGTTTGGCTGATATATATTATTTAATATTAAAATTGTGGTGGTGATGGGGGGCCCCAGTCAAGATGGGCTCGATTGTGCCAGGTACTGTGCAACCATGTGCAAAGACACAGTCCTAGTCCTGACAACCTTACAATCTAAGAAGACAAAAAGTGAAGGAATAGGTGTATAATCAAATATAGACATTTAAATTTTCATGATTTAACCATCAAGAATATATAAGGACTTAGAGCACATCAATATACTATAACGTGTTTGGAATTTGACATTTTAGCCAAATGTTGTTTAATTCCTCAGTTATATAATGTTAGTCCATCTCTACATGTGGTCTGATAGAGATGAATAAGAAGTTTTGTTTTACAAAAGTTTTTTTTTTTTTTTAAATTGGTCACTGTGATTGGATCTATTGTAGAGACTGCAAAGGAACCCTGAGACTGGGCACAACAAGAGATGATTCCTACACAAGGAAGCAGGAAACTATATAAAAAGGGAGAAGACTGGTGAATAACTGACACAGAACTGTCAGTGGAACAGGTTCCTGTAGTGAACAATTCTTGGCTTCTGGAAGCCCTGCACCAAATTCCAATATGGTTTTCACATTAGAAATTCCTCTGTCCTCAAGAATTACACTGCACTGCTTCTATTTAAAAACTGTAGCTTTGGTCCAAGTTGCAGTTAGTAGAGGGCCCAATGAGGGAGGACAAACAGGTAGATTTATGCCACCTTTGTACTCCACAATTTCCTTGGCTGCTGGGAGCCTTCTGCACCTCTGGCACAAATTCAGGTAGCTTCAGTACTGCATGTGAATTTGAAGTAATCCCACGTAGGTCTAGAAAACTAAACACAACACCTTTCCTACTTGTGAATTAAACTAATAATAAACAAAGGTGCACTGACAAAACTGAAGCCAGTCTAGATTTATTGATTAAGTTCAATTAAATGTGAAATATTAAACAAACAGTACAATTGGGAGGGGGGGAAGATGTAATACGTGTAAAGATCATTTCACTTTTAAATATCAGAGATTATAATAGTAGCATGGATAAAGTGGGAGGGGGTGGTTAATGGGACTTCTTATTCAGAGTATGTTTCTTAAACTATTTTTATTTTAATATAAATATTTTAGCATGGGGGGAGGGGAGAATATGAGTTAAAATGTACTGAGTCAGCAGTTTGTTAGAGTAATTCATAACTGAGAAAATATATAATGTACATAGAAAATTGCAGAATTTTGTACTGCTCTTCATATGATATTTGAGTTGTGTGTTAGCATAAGTACATAAGAAAGGGAAGCTGCATTTTTGCATTCCTCAGATAAAGGTATGTTTTATTTGATTTCCTTTTTCATGACTAGGTAATAATTAATTATTTTGGGGCACAGCATTTTTTCTAGGTGGCTTCCATCCATACTCACACTTTGAGTTATCCAGTCCAAAAGAGTATATTCTTCCATTATTATATCAAAAAGGGAAAATCAAAATACTACAAAGTACCGGTAAATTCTTTATTGCAGTCAAAGAATAGCAGAGATGGTGCATTAAAGGTTACATACTTTTCTTTAATACAACTAGGCAGAACAAAAGAAAACTGATGTATTACACTGCATATGTTTGTTCAGTTGTTACATCATGATGGTATTTTCTTTAATTCTGCTTTTTGCTTTTGAAGTATTGCCTTAACATTTAGTTTGCAAACTAATGTGTACATTTGCATAAATCTGTGCTTAACATTTATTCTATAGGCCTCTAGACAAAAGTCTGAGTTAACTTATAAGGTCAGAAAAAATAGGCTTTGTAAATGTTACAATGGTAAACCAGAGGTTCAAGAGAATATTACATAAATTGTGTAGAATATTTTTAATTTGTTTGAACCAATGAATGACTACATAAACAGAAACATCCAATCAAATATGAATTAGACCTCAGACACCACACTTTTGGGAGGGACCAATATACAAAAGCAGTAAAATGGCTGAATTTACAACAATTATGTCAATGAGCGTGTAAATGGCTAAAGGACAATTTTTATTTTCAATTCCAGATAATTTCCAGATAATTTCACTGCTGTGCCTCCAGATTTATATTGGTTAATCCAAGAGCAGAATTTGACCCTAAGAAACTAACAACATGTGCTTTGCCAAACATGGTGGTTATGTTGGGATCTGCTGCTTCCAGTCAATTCAAAGCAATTCCTCTCTCCAATTATGCAGTCAGTTGATCAATTCATGACATGGCTACAGATGTTAAGGAACAGCTGTCTAGAAGACTTCAGGAGAGCCTTTACGTCTAAATACAACTGGATGTGTCTCCTATAGATGTGTCTTCTGCTTAACTTTTAACATGTGTCTAGCGTGAGTGGAAAGACCCAATACATCAGGATTTCCTGTTTTGTTGTACACTGACAAAAGTCTTTTAAATTTCCCAGAGTATCAGTTTTACTTGCTCTCTGGATTTTAGCATGAGTTTCATGATTTTTGGTGCTCTTTGTAATATCCCAATTTCAGGAGTCAAGAAAGCGTCACATTCTTAGCTTTCAAATAAAATAATTAAAAAAAAAAAGTTCTAGCCCTTAGGGGTGCTGAGGAAAAACAGACACCAAATAAAAAGAACCTCAAATTTGCTATTTTAAAATCTCATGATTTTTAAAATTATCTCATAATTTTTAGGGCCTGGACTCATGGTTTTGAATGATTGAGATTGGAAGTGCTGCAGTTTTTTTCATTTGGGTTGCATGGGATCATGCTGTGTGTATTGGAATTGATGGTGCCTCCACTGTCCCAGGAGAACAAAGAGAGTCAGAGACTAGCTGTGATAAAGCATAATTCCCAATTCTGAACCTTAGCGTCCAAAAGTGGGTGCCTGCATGAACCTCCAAGCTTAATTACCAGCTTGGATCTTATAGCGCTGCCACCAGACAGGAATTACAGTGCCTGCCTCACTCTGGTCTCCCCAAAACCTTCCCTGGGGGACCCCAAGACTCAGATGCCCTGAGTCTACAACAAAGGGAAATAACCCCCTCCCCTTGTCTCCTCTTTATTTCCTCCCCGGCTTCCCCTCCCTGGAGGGCCCTGGACGATCACCCTATTTCAATTCCTTGAAATGCAAA
>NC_133773.1:49559934-49567961 GCF_003597395.2 Chelonoidis abingdonii | reverse complement strand
ATCCGGTTTCCTGATTGGTCCTCTGGTCAGGTGTTTGATTCCCTTTGTTAACCCTTTACAGGTAGAAGAAACATTAACCCTTAGCTATCTGTTTATGACACTAGCATTTAGTTTATGGTATCCCAAGCCATTGTTTAATTCACTGGGAAGCTTTGGTGGTAAGAGGCACCAGTGAAAATGAGAAGAATAATTGACAAGTTGTGAACATTATTAAAGGTAAGTCTGGATTAGCTACCGTAGAAAGAATACTGTATTGCTGTAGAGTAACTATATGAATTTGAAGAAATTTGGACATCATTTCTAGATACATTTCGATAAAAATATTGAGATGGCTCAAAAATGCCAGACCTCCATTTCACCTAAACCCTACTCTTTTTCCCTCCTGGTCACCTCACGCCTGGTCCTATCCTTCCCTTTTCCCTTTTTTTATTCATGTCTTCTCCTATTTTATTACTCTTACCCCCACTCTAACATGTTTTATCTATGCAATATTTTGTCTGCTCTTACAATTTGACAAACTGTAAAATTGCATAATTCCATACTTCTGTTAGCGAGCCCGTGAAGTGTGCAGTCATTGGAAACATATACAAGCTGTAAATCATTTACCTTTTTGTACTTTTCATTGTCTGCTTCTTTATGAAAATCAATAAAAAATAAAAAGCAGGCCTCTCAGTGACTGTCTTAACTATATTATGTAAATAAATGGGCACTCAACATCTGCAACTTCTTTTCCACACTGAAGTTCTTTGACTGTCACATGTCAACATTTTGCTCAGGGAAGGATTTTCCTTGCTAAATGTAGCTTTGCCATTGATGAGTATTTGACTAATGGATATTGGGTTGAACGGAATGATTCTCTTTAAGGGCAGAGTATGCAATATGTTTTCCACTTGAGGACCAAAAAACAAGCGTCATGAAGTCACAACCACCCTATTCTCTTTCTTTTGCTAACTGGGGGTGGGGCACAGAAAGGTCTCAAAGTGGCACTGGTTGAAAATGTTGAAAATGGCTGTTCTAATACATTAATATCATTTCAATAAAATGGTTTTCTTGTCATTAAAGCAACAGTTCAGCACTATTTTCTGATTCTGCTCCACAAGTCTGGAAATGGAAAGGCATGGATTTGGAAATATATCATCTAGGGCTAAGGAAATAACATTGCAATGATTCTGGACTACATTTGTGGAGAATTTGGCCCATGGTATGAAAAGGTAAACTCTGGCTCCAGTGTCTTCATTGGCTAAGAGGCTGAAAAACCTTGGTACAAGGCTATGAGTGTGAAAGAAAAAGGCAAACATGCAGCCTGCCTCTGCATTCTTGCAGATCCACAGAACCAAGACAACAGACAAGACAACAGATGCACCTAGCATCCTTTTAAATGAAAATGGAATGTGAAGTTTGAGAAATGACTTTGATTTCAGTGACAGATTCCTACGAATATGGAAAGAGGAAATAAGGCAATGAGACTTTTATCTCTCGTTGAGACTGGCTTAAGTGTAGAGAGCTGGGAGAAAATTTCAAGACTGAACTTGCACTGGAGGTTAGTTGAAGACAGGAGTCCATTGTGACTTTGAAAATCTCCCCCTAGATAAATTCCAATCCACTCTACCATGTCTTGTGACCAGGAACACAGCTAAAAAAATCATGTAGAGTTGTTTTGGCATGAAAAGGCAGTGGAACCAGGGTGTGTGTGTGTAGGGGTGATGTATATTTATGCCCCTTGATGTTTTCTGATCTTCCCCCATCCCCGCCCAATATCTTGGAGGCAAGAGGGCAGAACCCAAAGGAAGGGCTGGACTGGCTGTCAAGATGCATGAGATCAGGCTGGCTGCCAGGGACCAGGTAGGAATAGCTCTCCTTTCCCCACCTTCCAGCCATTTTTGGTCCTGGTGGAGACACCTGGCCCAGGAAGGGGTTGGAGCATGTGCACCAGCCTCCAGGGCACTGGCATCTGGCCAGAGGGTATCCATGCACAGGGAACCAGATGCTGAGGAACTGCCACAGGAACAGCAGTAGGAACTGATGGGATGCCTCTTGCTAACCTGGAGCAACCCCTCTACACTACTCTCCTTCTCATTCAGAGGGAACTTCTGCCTATTCCTCCCCATTATGGAATGAGAAGGTATTTTACGACTTCCATGGAAATGTGAGTCATGCTGTCAGGACTGTAGAGTTTCACATTATTTGAATAGATCCTTCAGACATCAGACTGCTGTTTCAAGTGGCTTCTGAAAGCAAACTGAAGTCCTAATTTCACTCTGTGCATCTCTTGCAATAGTAGATAACAACAATAAAACCTAAAAACACAGCAGGGTGCAAAGGAAGAACTTCTGAGGAGCTGTTTATTTAATGCCTATTTACTGTGTCACAAAAGACGCTGACCACATATTTGTGTTAATTTATTTTCACGCTCCCAGCTGACTGATTTGCTGTTTACCTATTGTAGAAATCATTTGTTTAAATTAATTTTTGTTTTTCAAATCAGCGAATATGGTGAAAATTAATTTACAGTGAATATTTCTAGTTCTATGGTACTGTAAATTTTGGGGAGGATTTTTCCCCCAGATCAGATTGACAGTGACGTTGGCTGGGGTTTGCCTTCCTCTGCAGCATGGCCACTTGCTGGGATTATCTGGGTACATCTAATTTAATCAATTCCCTGTCAGGCATTGGTGCATCTTGGTCCCTCCTTTTCTCTGTCTTTGGCACATAGTAATTTAGTCTTCTGTGGGCTATAATAGTTTGGTCTAATTTTGGTTGTTGGGATTAGTGTGCAGGTGCTGGGTTGTGTTACTGAACTGTGATTTACAGGAGATCAGATGGTTTGGTGGTCCCTTCTGGCCTTAAATTCTGTGACTGATTCTTCCTTCAACTGAACTCAAGGGCAAAATTCTTATTGTGCAGGATCCTCTAATTGTGTAAATCACCATAGCTCAGTTGACTGTAATTGAGTTATAACACACTACATCATCTGAGGATCTTGCCTAATTGTCTCCAGGGATGCACTATTCAATGTAAGGGTCAAGCCCATGCTTATTTTGATCTATGCTGTTCACACTGGAAAGTCCTGTAAGATCTTATTCATGGGGTAAAAGTTTCTAGTTTCAGATTTTTACATGAATAATGCAACATGACAAGACCTATATTTGAGAAAAAAAGAAAATATGTAGCTGGTATTATTTTATTTTTTCTCCAATGGAGAATAGATCAGATACATTTTTGATGAAGGCTGAGGTTCATTCTAACTGCTCTATGGGTCAGTTTCAATGAAGGTAAGTGAAAAGGGGGAGACACAAGATTTAGAGGTTAGATGTTCTCAGGCTTTTCCGTTAATTAGTATATCTAAACACTGAAATACATTTTAAAGTTCTTATGGCAAGAACTATCTCTATGTATTCACAAAGTGATTTGTACAGTAAAAAGCTAGTCAGTGACAGTATCAGCATCACAATCTGGCCCTTAAAAAGTGCTTTGGAAGGAGGGAGTTAAATTTGTTGCAGCATAACATTACTTTCAGGTCTGCTGCTGTTGATGAAGAATGTACTTTAAAAGATTATTTTTAGCAGAATGGAGGGGAAGATTTTTATTTAACTAAGTGAAAAAATCCTGTGTGTTTATTTTACATGGCTCACAAGGGCATCTGTTCTACAGCAGCAAAATGATTAATTATTGCTTCCATCCCCACCTTGCAACTTCTGATCCTATTTGAGAATTACTTCATACATCATGCCTACATTGGAATTGTATTAGTATCTAGAGAAAACTTGGCTATCTGCTTCTTCTTTCTAACTGGGTAATATTCACCCTAAAACAAAGGTCTAACGGTGCACAAAGAAATATTCATTTGACTCACCAACATTTTACATTTCTCTATAGCTATAGTGTACACATTTACAGTAAAAATGCACTAAGCACATAAGGAATAATGAAAAAGCTGATGGTAATAATACAATTATTAGCAGGGAATGAACAACATAGATAGGGCCAAATCATTAGCTGCTGCAAATCATTACAGTGCTATTGATCTCAGTGGAGTTACTCCAGTTTACATCATCTGAGACTCTGCCACATAATGTCCTAAAATGCCTAATGCTCGTATAGATGGATCCCATTTCCACACGCTGATCAAACTTTTGAAGACTTTGCCAGCACAAAAGTAGTATGATTTGTTTTCCTTCCCTAACTATTTTCTTCTCCAGAAAACATTAGAATACAGTACATCAGTTTATCTGAATAAATCCAAAGGATTAATAAGAAATAGGCTGTTCATCAGTGCAAGACAGATATATCTGACTGTTGTCATTTATTCTTCTGATACT
Organism: Chelonoidis abingdonii; assembly: GCF_003597395.2. Taxonomy (NCBI): domain Eukaryota; kingdom Metazoa; phylum Chordata; order Testudines; family Testudinidae; genus Chelonoidis; species Chelonoidis abingdonii. The sequence continues at coordinate 49,563,642 of NC_133773.1, read as the reverse complement.
CCTCCCAATAACCATATTCCTAAGTTTAGTGTAGCTAGCTTCACCGACCGTCTCTCCCATAGCATTCACCTGAACAGAGATGAAGTGGAGGATCTTTGGCAGGTATTCCTTCTGCTTTTGTGTTTATCATCTTTTCCAGACCCAAAGGAAGTTGATTGAGACAGATGCTCTGCCCCTTGATGTTCAGCTATTCAGGGCCCAAAAATGTAGAAAGGTATAAATTATATAAGGAATATATTCAGTTTTTCATTACCTCCAGTCTTAATAATGGTCTGGTATTGTTATATTACTGCTGTTAAATGTATAGCTATAGTTATGTATTTTACATTTAACTTTAATTTGCATTTACTTTCTTCTCTTCTCAAAAGGCTCATCTGGGCCCTTGTCTAGTGTTAGCAACAATGGCAAAAATGATTCATTTCAGCAATCTTATTGATAATGAAATTTCTGAATTGCCAGCCACTACTAATGATAAAAGAAGATGGTCTCGGAAATGGCATCTATATTTAGTATCTCAGAAGTGTAAAAGAGTGTGTGTTTTTCTGTTTCTTTCAGTTTTCAGGCACATTTACACTTGTACCAACAGTCATTTTACTATAACCATTTACCTGATATTTAACAAAACATAATTACAACACACTGGATTTTATTAAGTAAGAAATTCTGTATTCTTTCTGAGAGCTTTCTTTAAGCAGAAAACATAATTTCAGGGTTCTTTTTCCCTTTAAGTAAAAGATTAGGGAGACAATGAAATCTAAAAAGTGGAGAAAAAGCAGTAATAGTTAATTGATAATACTACAGCTCCTGCTTCAGTAATATAGTATAAAAATTAATTAAATTCACAAGAGCATAAAAAGACCTACAGATGTATTACCATAAGTGATGCACAGGATCCAAGATTATCAACTCTCATTATTTTCCCATTTTTCTCTTATGCACAATCAACAGTGTTTTTCCTGTTACTTAATTTTTTTTTATTTGTTAACTGCAAATTATTTTTAACCTGTATTTTTGTGATCATTGACCTTGTCTCATAATAGGGTCTCCAATTTGGTCTTATAAACCTTCACTACCAGGCAATCATGAAGCTACCCATCCCAACCTGCTTCTGAAAAATCAAGAAAAGAAGGTTTTCTGAATATTTCTACTTAACATTCATATGTCTCTCTCCCTCATGCTTTCTGGCTAATGTGTAGATATAATTAGATGTTAAACTTAGGTGGAATTCTGCCAGTACAATAATGGGTGCTGAGCTTTCCAATGTGGAGATGAAGGAATTAGAAATAAATGCAGATCCACATAAAACTGAAAATAGGATTGTTCTCGCAACACAAAAGCTCCTTTACGTGATTGACTGAAAACATATATTTTAGCTTCCTCGCATTAACTATAATTTTTCACTCCTTTCATTTCATGTTGTCTTAATACATTCAGTGGGGCTTTAAAATAAACAAAAATCACTTGCCCTTTCAAAGGGGGAGGGTAAACTGATGCATGACTTAAACATACAACACCACTAACTTGCATTACCTGGCTCTGATGCTTCATACTACCAGCCCTTTAGTGGATGTCATGAGCTAAACTTTTTGCTGAATTTTCAGCTATGAACAGCAATTTCCTTTTGCATGACACTGCCAAAGCATTTTCATCAAATAGTCACGAAGAAAAAAGTATACAAATTTAAATACATCACAAAGGTTTTGTCAAAACTGGATGTATTTATGTGATTTAGAATGCTTAAAATATGTTCAGTTTTATTATTTGAATCTTGAACCACTATTTAATAAAAAATGAAATATTTATATCATCTAAGGTTCTAATTAAAATATTTTCCTGAAATTACCTTGCTTGGTTTAGGCATTTGGAAGAATCCCAGCGTGTGGAGCTACTAAAGAAGGAAGAGTGGGGGCTCCAGTTACTATATACATTGTTTACTTTCCTTTCCTAAGAGCTGGGGATATGGGATTACAGCTCCTGATTTACAGTCGTGTGGGTTAGGCCTTGTCTACAAATTAAAGTTGTACTGCTTTAAATATACAAGTATAGCTACAATGATACAAACCAATCCACGAATGTGGATGCAGTTAGACCAGTCTATAAATGTGTTATGCTGGTATAGTTTATTCCTACAGGAAGGGGAATAAATTAAACTGTTAAAAGGCAACTTTACACCAGTATACCTGTATTCACACTATAGACTGTACTGGTATAACTATATTGGTCACCCAGACCCCTAACTGACAATGCCATGGTCTACCAACAATTTTTACTTATACTGGTATAAATCTTAATGGATTTTCCTCTGGAAAGGCATAGTTGGGAGTCTTGGTGAAATACTTCATGTTTAGGATGACTGAATGCCAGCAAAAATGTTCTATTTGTTTAGACTGTGCATACTCTGCCAACATCCTTTCCATCACTATTTTAGTAATCCTGATAATCAAGAAATAAAAGTAAAGGGGCACTCAAAAGATAATGGGGGGTGCAGGGGAAGCTTAAATACAAAGAAAAAGCTCAGACTTGACCATCACTTGCATTATTTCATTTTTTACACTAGTGTATTTCTACTGACTTCAGTCACTCCAGTTTTACCCCAGAACTATTGGTATAAAACTGGAGTAACCCGTGAATCAGGCTCTTTAGCTGGGTTCCTCTGGAACCTGGATGCACTTTCCTAACACTTCTCGTATCCCTTTCAAATCTCTGTTGCTGCAGAACACCTAGAGAAAAATCTGCAATGCTTCCTTGACTAGAGTATTCAATACAGTGGATTTTTTTAACTTAATACAGACAAAAAACAATACAGACAGAAATATACAAAACTGAAAGGCAAGTGCTGCAACTGAAGTACTGACTGTTTAGCTGTTGTGCTTAAAATGTAATTTCTCCTGCTACAATGACAGAAAAAATTAACTCTCAAATATCAAGGAATTAGTCAACAATGTATTTTAAGCTTTGGAATCTCACATTGAAGATATAAGTGATTACTACTCAATATTTTCAGATCAAGAGAATATAAGCTGAATATCTTTAGAAATGGAGAAGGCAAGAAGCTTGAAGTAAAGCTCATAAGTCACTTGTTCATAAATTATGTGTCACATGAGCTAAATAGCAATGAGGGTCATATTTCTTCAATATAAAACCACAACAGTAAGGAAAATTTGAGTTTGATATGCTCTGAAAAATGTCTATGTATAATTGGTTCCTTTGTAATGAATTTATCTGTTTTTGGAGTGAAATCCTAGCCCCGTGAACTCAGTAGGAATTTTGCCATTGCTTTAAATGGAGCCAGGATTTCACTCCAGAATTCTTAGTGACTAAAGTACACTTTTATTTCTTTTCCCTCCTGTCAACCTTGCAAAATCAATTCAGCTAAGACAGAGTGAGCTGGATTCTATCCCTTTTTGTGAAGCATCAACAGAGTTGATTACTAAATTCCAAATCAGTGACACCTATGCAAAAGCATTAAAGGCAATAAAACAGCTCAGGTGCTATAGAACCTTTACTAATGGTGATAATTTGCAAGATGCAAAGTATCTAGCTTGACTTTGAGAATCAAGACTGAGGCCACGTCTACACTACGCGATAATATCGAATTAGCTAAAATCGGTTTCATAAAACTGATATTATAAATTCGATTTCACGCTGCCACACTAGGCACAGTAATTCGGCGTTGTGCGTCCATGGTCCAAGGCTAGCGTCAATTTC
>NC_133773.1:49498305-49558177 GCF_003597395.2 Chelonoidis abingdonii | reverse complement strand
GCGCTACTCCTCTCGTCTGGGAGGAGTACAGAAATCGATATAAAGTGCTCTTTATATCGATATAAAGAGCGTTGTAGTGTGGACGGGTACAGTGTTAAATCGATTTAACGCTGTTTAAATCGATTTAAACTCGTAGTGGAGACCAGGCCTGAGTTTGCGTAACTTTAAGTCGGGGGAGCGGGGAGGAAGGGAAATAACAATACCACTTTTTGTCTACTTGCAAACTGAACACATTAGGTCTGGAATCACAACGAGGTTAGAATTCCACAATACTATATTTACAAAGTCACTTTTTAGAGTAGTACTGCTATTTAAGGCTACCACAATATCCTTTAATTAATCTTGTTATGTCTATTGGTATTGTAGTGACTTGCAGCAGTTATGTGCTACTATACTCTGTTGACATGATATATGTGTATTACCACCTCAGTTACTTCATTTGAATTATTAAAAAGAAAAAGACGAGTTCATAGATTAACATATCCTTTCTTCCTCTGGTTGGCTGGCTGAGAACATTTTGTGAATGCTATAGTATTTACTTCGAAAACTCACTTCAGCAACAAGCAGCTGGCTCTGTTAAAGAAAGAGGCATTATTCATCATTTGAGGAGGGGCAGGAGTCAGAAGATCTCCAAATAAATCCTAAATGGCAGACAATTAGTCATTACTTTTGCCATTTGTCTGCACACCTGCTAAGTGAATGTTTTTGCACTCACCCTCAAGGTCCAGTGGAACTTTATGAAATACAGGGAAACAGAACTATGACACAGCCCTTGTTACAAAATATGTCTTTGATGGCAGTTAATCAAAGGATGCCATGAGCTCAACAAAACCTGCAATAAATACAACAGTGCTGAACATATACAGCTATTGGTTCAGCTATAGATCTTGTGAATGTTTTTTAACTCCAGCAACAAAACTGCTAATAAATTCAACTTGCTTTCCCAGAAACATACAAAAGAAAGAATACAGTTCATGATGTCTTTTCCGTGTTCTTTCCAAACCCACACACTCAGGTACATTGTTTCTAGAAATATTTTACAGTTGAAGGTGATATATTTTTTTCTATCATTGATGAGAGATGGCATTAAGTGAATGTCATTGTCGTGTACTATGAGGGAACAATTTCCTATCCAGGCATCGTTAGAGGGAGGAGAAGGATTATGTACATAACTTCCACTAGTTTTAGTAGCAATTATCCTAAATTCCACATCTATCAACGTGAAAATAGGCCCTTACATAGAGAAATACACAGTGCAGGCTATCTACTGCCATGTTTATAATGAGCAAAATTGTTAGGTGTAAAGTTTTCTAACATCCATATATTTTAATAAATAAGAATGATCTGTGTTTTCTGAAGGCTATAGCTGAAGTTATCTACTAAGCCTGACAAAGAAAAAAGTTTCTGATGGAATTTATATTTGAAATGCTGCCTGGAGAGAGCTAAGCAAAACATGGGATTTCTGTCCTGCCCCAGAGCATTCCATCTTGCAGGTGACACCTCACTAGTATTTATTGAGTGGCTCACATCTCTCTGAGCTAGCAGTTCAAGCTCTCTGCAAACTCAGGCAAAGATTATAGCTTTAGTTACAGTCGGTTCATGTTTTCCAGCTATTTGAAAACATGAGTCCTAGAAACATTTTAAAATAAATGAAGTTGAGAGTCTGACAATCTCATGATCCAAAAGATGGACCCCTAAACATGGGAGTGTAGTCTCTGCATCTTAAGCCAGCCCTACCTGCCCCGGCTTAAGATAAGAGAAACTGGTGCAAAACCAGTCTAATATATACATCTCACTATTGAAATGCACTCTGAAAATGTAGGACCATTAGCAATCCATGATAAGCACACTGCATAACAGTTAGGGAAACAAAACCAATTGGATGAAGACATCAGGAGAAATCCCTATTCTTGAAAAAGTGTCACATTTATCTTTAATGTCCTCAGGGAGGTTTTTTAGGACAGAGAATTCTTAATTTTTTTTTTTTGAGAAATTTCAGAAAGAGAGGCCAGAAAACGCTGAGAGTGGGAGTCCTCAGTCCCATCCCATCACACAATCAGCAACCAGATGAGTTGTGTGGGCAAATAGGAGGACTAAAATGCTTCCTAAAACAGTGTGGAGTAAGTTAATGCCAGATTTTTAAAGGTATTTAGACATTGCTCTGCTCAGTGCTACAGCACTTAACTGATTTAGGAGCTTAAATCTCATTTTTCAAAAAGGATTCATTCACTTAGGAGCCAAAATCCCCTGAACAGTTGATGGAAGTGTACAAGTGCAAGAGAATGTAGATGTAACCACACTTTTGGTCACTACATTGATTGCATCAGGAAAAAAATTGACTGTGAAATCATTAACAAACATGACATCCACTGCTCAGCGGACAGCAGTATAGTCCCCTGAACACAAACCAGCAGACAAACGGTGCTACTGTAACATGATGATCATGTTAATGATGGCTACCGACAACTTTGCTTAAAAGATATTACCTCACCCGCCTTGTCTCTCTGATATCATGGGACCAACACAGCTACAATACTGCTGCATACAAAAAAGTTCTGGAAACTTCACTTTTTCGAGGTGCTTTTCATTGTGGAGAAACCCTCCATTTCAAAAGCTGTATTGCTTTATGTGAATGTATGTCAATAAGGTATTTAATAGCCAGCATATATATGTGTAGGCAGGTGGGTTTCAGCTTCACAAAAAAACTTCCCCTGGCCAGACCAAACTAACTTCCCCAGTAAACACTGTGTACGGCTCAACAGAAAACATTTCATTATGAAATGCAGTCTTTGAAATGTTTCCCAATAGACATTGTCAAGCTGTCCCAAAAGCATGAGTACCAACTTCAGGGCCGACTGTTAAGAAGCAGGGGAAAAACCCAAACTGGTTCTGAATTATTCCTACTTACGATTTCACCAACCACGTGTCTAGTGTAAACTCCTCAGGTACTATAAGAGCCTAACCATGGAGTCACAGATGGTCCTCTTCGGTACTCCCATCTATCTTGCCATCTAGACAAACTTGCCTTTTGTGATAGATGGTCCCTTACACCCAGAATCACAACCATATACAAATTACTCCCAGCCCCAAAAGGACCAGTCACTTACTTCATGTCAAAGCAGCAAAGAGTTCTGTGGCACATTATAGACTAACAGACGTATCGGAGCATGAGCTTTCGTGGGTGAATACCCACTTCGTTGGATCATGCTCCAATATGTCTGTTAGTCTATAAGGTGCCACAAGACTCTTTGCTGCTTTTACAGATCCAGACTAACATGGCTACCCCTCTGTTACTTACTTCATGTCAATTGCACTTTAGATTTTATTTACAAGGTTAAAGCAGATAAACATGCACACAAATGAGTTACAGTTTTAGGTTCCAAAAGGTAATAGAGACATCTATCCTAAGCAAGCTCTACGTGTCCTTTTGGGCTAACTCAGGCCAAGCACTGGGTATCTTTTGATTATGCCTAGTAATCCTTGCCACTCAGAGTCCAAGCAGTATAAAGATACAGTTTCTTCTTGTCAGGAATTTTTATTCCTTTCTCAAGAGTTCAAGCTGATGGGATGAGTCCTCTTCATGAGTGTGTGTGTGGGGGGAAGCAATCAACAAAGTATTTTGTCCTCTGATGTTCCAGAGTGGTTTGTTTTGTGTCTATGGGCCTTCTTTTGTTGGGCAGGTGCTAACATCTTCTGTGGTTTCATGCTTTCTCCTGACTGTTGGTTTACAGTTTCAGAGCAAACACCTAAACATTACCTTATAACATGGGATACAGATATCAGAACTAAGATTAATGCATGAAGCAACTTACAAGCATTCCGTAAAGTCTAAACTATTAGATTTATAAATCTAATACTTATTTTAACAATACTAACACACTGGTGAGCTATGTATTGGTCAGCGTTCAGGTGAGGCCTAGGAGCTTTGCTATGAGTTGCCTTCTGGTCTGCCAGCATCCACAGACATTTGTTCCACTAAGCTTTTACAGAGCAATAGACATCTCACATTTATATTTAGACAATCATCAGAATAGGTATATAAAATTGACTCTGTGTTTGCTGGACAGGTGTTTAATTTTAGTAGCTTTTAATCTGGTTAAATACCAATAAATGAATGTTTCTGATGCTCAAACTATTTATTTAATAGCAATTTACACCACCCAGCAAGCACCATTTAATTGACCTCTTCCTAGAGTGCACAAAATTCTGAAGAGGCCTTCCAAGTACATCCTTACCTTAGTTTTGTGGGATGCTGCCACAATCCCAATCGACTGGTGTTTTTGATTTAGTTGACATTTACTAAGTGAGAGTGACTATCAGGTTAACAGGTAGATAGGCTTGGTTCAGGGCAGTTTAAGGAAAAGCTGCTTATTCTTTCACAAACTAATCCCTCTTCCCTTGTGTTCAGTTGTATAATAGTCTGCAGTTCACAAGTACAAAATACTAGCTAGCATTGTAAAGATGGGATCAATAGTATAATCCTATTAAATTCTGCAAAGCAAATATCCAGTGGAATCCTCTTAAATTGATTTCTTTTAAGTAAAAGGTAGGTCTATATGAGACTAGCTAGAAAACATTGAAGAAATGCCTACTTAATGCTTCTGTGCAGCAGGTCCATCTATCTTGTTCTGCAAAACTACTGCCATGAAGCTGTGATATTTTACCAGATGAGACTTCAGAAACCACGCCAAAATATTCCTTAATTTCTAGAAGCAAAAAACATAAAACTTAGCAATGTAATACCTGGCAATACAATACCTTTCTTCTGCAGAAAGAGTTCAATGAAAATTGCATATACTACATGATGCATTGATGGATATGACAGAAAGAACTCCATATTAGTATGTTTCAAGGTCCATATCTTCAGAGGCAGAAAACCAAATTATTCATATTAAAGAACTGGATTGCTCTTATTTTTGTTACAAAGCAAATGTCAGCCCATTGGTTTGGGTGTCTCGCTCAAATAGTCATTCTGAATAAAATTTATTCCATTCTCATTTTCGCTTTAATCTGACAGGGGAAAAGTTTATATACAAGTAGCTGTCATTGAAGTCAATAGGAGATCTAAACCTAGAGGCACAATTTTGACCTTGGTTTGGGCTATTTTGTGACTTGGGCTACATGCCAACACAGACCAGATAAGTGGGATAAGAATTTCCCTTGCACTGACTACCTGGATCTTGTGTCTGGGTGTGCAGGTATATGTGGGAGAGAAAAGGAAGTGCCTTCCACTCAACACACTGGCCACTGAAGCTGATCCTGCCTGGGTCATGTTATAATTGGCTACTGGTAGAACAGCAGAGATTCTCTTGGGGAGAATAAGTAGGAAGCATCAAGAGGACTGTAAATGAGAGGGGCATCTCCAAGGCACAATGTCTCCAGGGCTACTCCTGGCATGCTGCCATCACCCCATAGTTAGGACTAAAGGCACAATGCAGCCCTTCAGAAATAAATTATACTAGTTACCTAAAAGACTCCAGAGATGTCTTCTATGTTTATGGAAGTCATGAAGCTAAACTATTTATGCATTTTAGTTGACTTTGTCAAGCTGCTTTCCTAAGAAATTCATCCTTCAGTGTGTTTCTGTCTACCTTTGTCTTTCTGTGCTACAAGTGCCTCCTCAATGTACAGCCATTATACACTCTTGCTATTTTAGCATACTTAAGAAAATTGAATCAGGCCTTTCTGGTGGTTCCAATGCATCAAGATGCATTCAGAACTCTATATCAACAATTTACAGCACAATAACTAAAATTAATGATTGTACTGCCCCCATTCCACAAACCAATCATGCTTCAACATGGCAGAAAACGTGCCTTTTCTAACTGCTGCATAAATAGGCAGATTTGGCACCTTTTCTGTAGATGAGTTGTTTTCAGTTTTTATTATTTGTGTCGTGGTGCTGGGACCTTTTTATTTGTATTAGTGTTACAGTAGTACCTAGAAGCCCCAACCAAGATCAGCACTCCATTTTGCTAGGCATTGCAGACACAGAGTGATCAATTGTCCCTGTCCCACAATGCTTACTGTCTAAAAAGACAAGGTAAACAAAGAGTGGGAAGGGGAACAGAGGTACGGAGAGGTCAACTGACCCCAAGTCATACAACAGGTCAGTGGTAAAGCCAGGAATAGACTGTGAGACTCCTGAGTCCCAGTCCAGTGATCTTTCCAGTACATCACACTTTATTTTATTCTTCCTATCAGACAACACTACTACGTCTCTTGATGGAGAGCCAGAAAATTCACTAATCAGCAATTTGGCTATAACACTGGGATTTTTACCATCAAAGTCCCCAGACATCTTTGCCTTTCCAAGAATAAAAAGCAGCATAACAAATCAGCTACAGATACAGATACATTTGGAGTGTTCAGTTTGCAAACACATTTCATAAGCTGCTTTCACAAGTATCTATCAGTACATTTATTTAAATCTACAGATCTTTAGGATACTTATGAAGATACTTTCCTATTTCCATATTTTAGCATTTTCTGTATGTGGAGACACGCCAAGCCTGGCTCACTATTCATTTGATTTTATTACAGCGTTAAAGGCATTGACTATGAAGAAGGCCTTCGAAATCAGGATTCGTGCAAATAGCCCTATTTGACAAAAAGAGTCATTGTCACCAGGCCATAATTAATATATTTTGGATGTACCTGAGGGAAACTTCACCTCACCATCTCACAGGGAGACTACTTAAGCTTGTGCATATAATTAAACGGCTGAATAGTCCCATGAAAGCCAGTGAGGCTACTTATGTTTTTAAAATTATGCACATACTTAATTATGTTGCTGAATCAGGGCCATATATCCAAACTCCACCCCTGGTTATGCATACAGGGAACCCATTGAAATCACCCACAGCTTCTTGCATGAATATGGTGTTTTAGATAGTCATGCTTAACATCCAAGGATCTCAAGTTAATTTATAATTATTATGAATACAGTGAGGTAGATATTTCCATTTGATAGGAACTGAGGACTATCAGCTTTAAGTGACTTGCAAAAGGTCACTCGGGAAGTCAGGGTCTGTGCTGGAGGTTGCCTGATTCCTATTTTTCCTACAACAAGATGGTCTTTCCTCCTCTTTATCCGTCTGGATATATTCAAGGTTTCTCTCTTCAGAAAAAAGAACAAGAGTACTTGTGGCACCTTAAAGACTAACAAATTTATTAGTCTCTAAGGTGCCACAAGTACTCCTGTTCTTTTTGCGAATACAAACTAATACGCCTGCTACTCTGAAACCTCTCTTTAGAAAGAAGATTATAGAAACATAGTACAAATAAGTCTGAATACTTCTGGTAGATATAGACTGTGTGTAAGCAGTTTATAGATAAGAGAGCAGATGTAGTTAATGGAACACCACCACTGCTTAAGGCACAGATATATGGTGATTTCAAGTGTAGCTATTAGGTTCAGTGAATACTGACCCAGGTGATTTGACCTTTGTCCTAGGTCAGGTAATTGGGACCCATAAATAAGTATATCATCAACAATTTTAGATTTGCCAACATTTTTAACGTGGCATGCATTTTTAATGTAAATTCTCATAATATTTGAAATAGTGACTAAAAGCATGGTCAAAACATTGTGAAATATTTTGACAAAAAGGAAATTCATCATTTTTACTAGCTCTAAGAATAAAACTGAGGATTTTTTACCAGCACTCTTGTGCCTTACATACACAGTGCGTTATATATGTGCTACAGCTATCAGCTCATGTAATGTAATTAGTCAAGAATTCTACTTAGTCAATGGCTATTTTTTCAGACCCCTTTTAAGGTCCTATTGTTTACAGTGTTCAATTCTGGTCCAGAGGATGGCTGGCAGAGATGATGGGCCAGTGGTATCACCTTCTCCCTTCTCTAATACAACTCTTTTGGGGATTGCTTGAAGTGAAAGGGAGAAAATGTGAGGAGATTGCTGCTTCCATTCCTCTGCTAAAATGAGAGAAAAGCTTCCTGTTCTTTTCCTCACTCAGGTAAGCAGCATTACCTCCTCTCCTTCTTGCCAGCTGCAATGAAATTTACCACTTCCTGTCTTTGCAAGGAGAGTATGCAAAAAGCTCAGGAGCATGCAACAGTTGAAGAGCTTTTGTGCCCAGGCCTGCTCAGATAATCAACAATTAAGGTTGATTGAACCAGGAAGATAGATTTTACCACAGCAGTCAGTGAGGTGGAGGAGTGCTGCTTAACTAAGCCGGGAAAAGGAAGGGGCACTCTCTCCTTTTAGCGGAGGAGTGGGACAGTTCTCCCGTCCAATTTGCTGTCTCTTACTCCAACCCCAAGAAGAGGCAGAGAGGAGGCAGCACCATCAGGTCTTCCTCAGCCAGCAGAGATCACTATTTGTGGCAGGGAATACTCACAGGCTTCATTCTCTGAAAGGGTGGTGAGTGTGTATGCTGAGGCAGGATGGCTCCACGCTACCTTCAGTGCAGTGCACTAAGTAAGTGACTTAACTGCCACACTCTGGATACATATAATACCATGAGAACATGATGGGCCATCATTCTTTCATACTGTGCAAAGACTGAGCAAGACAAGTTTTGCTTTGGTATATTCCAAGTAGGCTGGGGCCATGCGATCCTCCTTCTCGTACCATGGAACAGCACACAACAGCTACATAAGTGCAAATGCAGCTCAGTGAGTTATAGAAACATCTGTGGATACTTGGCCACTTCTGTGCAAGTGGTTTTGGTCCTTGGGTTTCAGGGTTGTGAAGAAACTCATGTATTTTAAATACTACTATCACAGTACACCATTCTAAATTCTTCATGTCTCATTCACATGGGAAAGAGAGATGGAAGCCTTACGGCTTCTCTAAATTTTGCCATCTGGTTACAGTCCTCAAAGGCCCATTAAGCCAGCTGCGGATCACCAAGGCATAATCATGAGAAACATTCTAGCCATGCACCTCTCCCACAGGCACATTGCCAGCATGCTGCCTACACTAGAAGGGGTTGATTGTGATTGTGACACTTCCTGGGGATACCCAGGTTTGTGAGGCACCTTGCTATCAACTGCCCTTAGCATGGAAGCCTTATCTGTGCCTGCCATGGGTCGGTTCCCCAACATCATGGGACACAAGCAATACATGCACTCCCTTCCAGGCCTCATAGGCCCTGCAGTCATTCTATAGATTAGCGATTTGCACACTCCAACCTTCAAGCCCTCTGATCCCTTCCCTGGAGTGTCCTAAACCTGTCCATTGGACACTCCCAGGGTTCACAGATTTGCTGTTTCCAGAGAAACGTGCACCATAGCTTCCCAGTTTCACCTCAGATCACGGCTCTGCTTAACACACAGCGCTTAAACTTGATTTCACTACACATATATCTAAGTTTATTTAACAAAGCCCAGATACTCAAGTAGTAGCAAGTAGAAGTACTGGAAACAAATGGCTACGTATAAAATAATACCATAACATGCATTCTAGAGCCTAGACTTAATTAATAAGATCCTCTTATGTCTTGTGGACTATTGCTCACGCAAAATCCTTGCAGCACTTTACAGTCAAGCTTGGCAGAGACCCTCCATTCATGCGACAAGCTTGCTTCCTAGGTGAAGGACTCAGGCTATGGCTACACTAGAGATGTTACAGCTGCACAGCAGTACCAATGCAGCTGTGCTGCTGAAAGGCGTCCCATGTAGATACTCTATTCCAATGGAAGACAGCAAGCTTTCCCACCAGCATAATTAAGCCACCCACAATGAATGACGGTAGCTATGTCGGCAGGAGAGAGTCTCCTGCCAACATAGATCTGTCCACACTGGTGCTTCTCTCCATGTAACTTATGTAGGTCAGGGATGTGTTTTTTCACATCACTTTTATATATTTAGCAACATAAAATTTATCGACAAAATTGCTAATGTAGACATAACTTGTGTGTTTTCCTTTGCACTCCAAGATATATCAGAACAATCCTTTGTCTTTATTTTTAAACAGGGTACCTCCTTGTTGCTTTTGTAGATTTCCTCTCTTGCCTGTAGATTGCCTGTAGATTTCCTCTCTTGTAGATTTCACAATCTATTATTTCACAATCTCTATCAGTAGAGATATTGGTTCATTGAAGGGTGGTATGTATTGCATATGTCTGACCCAGGGGACTGCTGTAAAACCATATGCATCCCTTGAAACCCTCTGCCAGTTGTAGGATGGGGAGAGCTAGGGAATGGGGGAAGCCTTGGCTCCACCTCCCCACTCACTGACCAGCAAAACTGTGCCAGTCTGAAGGTTGTTGTGATGCACTGATGCTGTAGGTAGTAGCAAAAAGAGGAGGATTTTTTATTCAGTTTTGTCCAAGTCACAATGTCCCTAGGAGTTATTTGTGTGGTGGACTAGCTTATATTTCACCCCTTTCTCAGGGCTGTGCCTAAAGTTGCAATCTAACCCTTAAGAGCAAGCTTTCAAAATATGTCACCTTCATATTATTCTCAGAATTAGGGGTTACCTCTGGTCAGTGCACTAAACATGCATTTAATGTGAAAAAATGGGTAACTGCATGAACTAAGTATAGCTAATGAATGTATGACATTCTGCAAGACAAATGTGTCTTGCTGGTTTGTGGAAATATGCACGTGAAGCCAGATTCTGATACCCTCACAAGTAATACACTACTCCTGGTATAATACCACTCACTTCAGTTAGACTATTTATGTAATAGGATGCCACACAGCATTAGCAAGGGTATCAAAATGTAGTCCTTAGTGAGAAAAGCTAGTGCACAACTACATTTGTGAATATACTCAGGTGCCACTGCCAACCTTTCAAAAGCATTCATAGAAAGTATATATTCATATATAGCAGTGATTCTCAAACTTTTGTACTGGTGACCCCTTTCACATAGCAAGCATCTTAGTGCGCCCCCCCTATAAATCAGAAATGCTTTTTATATATTTAACAACATTATAAATGCTGGAGGCAAGGCTTGGTTTGAGGTGGAGGCTGACAGCTTGCGACCCCCCACATAATAACCTCATGACCTTCTGAGAGCCCCATCCCCCAGTTTGAGAACCCCTGATATATAGTATGTGCACCCCATTCTATACATTTTTTCTGACTAGATGATTGATTAAAATGGTGGCAACTGTAAGCATATTTTGTTTTCATTTATATCTACTGTTCTACGGTTCTATATATTTAAGATGAATTATTAGGAGATAGTTATAGGAACAAGCACAATTTTTCCTCTGACTCATGTGGAAGAAAAATATTCATATCATCCGCAAATTATATGCTTTTTGTCATCATAACATTTCCAGTTTGCTGCATATGAGCCAAATCTTGAAGCTTTTATTCAAATCTTACTGAATGTGGGTCCTTACTGAGGCAAAACGCCCAAGAATATCAGTGGGCATGCTGCCTGAGTAAGACCTGAATAAAGACTTCAAGGTAAAGCCAATATGAGTAACTAATGCAAATAAATTCTTAAGGGATGAGTTTATATATTTAAGTAGTTATACTTTTTGCTGCCATATTTGGAATAATCAAACACAAAAAGATTTTGCTAATTGCCACTTGTAACTTCTGGACTTCTGACATTCTTAAAAACTGTGTACTCCTACATTACAAATTTCTTACTCAAACATCCCTAACAGATTTCATGCTTCCTTCCTACCTGCCTTGCTAATGTTTATTTAAAAAAAAAAAAAAAAAAAATGGGTCTTGGGAAATCTCCTGGTATAGTCTGGCATTCCTTTATTTCATATTTGTTATGCAATGAACTGCAAATGACTTACACTATAGTTGAGATAATTCTTAAATATAGCTCTCTATTTTGTGGGATTTTAATTTTCTTCATTGATTAAAAAGTACTTTTAATATAATAATAATAATAATAATAAAAATAATAATAATAATAAATAATTAATTTGTAGCAGTATTGCGATAGCATCTAGAAGCCCAAAGCATGGATTAGGCATTCTACAAAGACAGAATAAAAAAACAGTCCCTGCCCCAAAGAGCATATCGTCTAAGTATAAGACAGACAACAGCTGGATACAGACAGGCAGATGGAGAAATACAAGGAAACAATGAGATAATATTGATCAGCATGAAAGGCAATGGTCTCAGCACACCAGCAGCCTAACTGTTGCTGAGTTTTTTTGTAAGCAAAGCATCGTAGGAAAAGAATTAAAGGGAGAATTTGAAGGAGGAGAATGAGGCAGCTTTGTGGATGTTTATGAGTAGTTCCTTCCAAGCATGAGGGGCAGCATGAGCAAAAAGTGTTTGGTTGTAATTGTAACAGGTGGGTAATGGAGGCTGGCATCATAGATCTGAAGTGAGAATTGACATTTTGATAGCGAATGAGAGATGATAGGTAAGGCTAAGATTTTGACACGGATATTTTTAGTAAAAGTCATGGACAGGTCACAGGCAATAAGGAAAAATTCACAGAAGCCCCTGGTCTGTCCATGACTTATACTAAAAATATCTGATAAAATGGGAAGGGGCTGGGAGTTCCAGGGCCCCACCACCTGTGAGGGCTCAGAGCTGCAGGATCCATCTGCCCCCACTCCAGTGACAGGGAGCTGCAAGAATCCCCCTGCTGCTGTGGCGGACTGAGAGCTGTGCAGGTCTCCTGTCACTCGCAGTGGCCGGGAGCTGCTGAGTACCCCCTGCCCATGGAGGTTCAGAGCTAGGGGGTCCACTGCCTCAGATGTGGGGGTACCTCACAGCTCCCTGCTGCTGTGGGAGGTGGTGAGACCCTGCAGTCCCCAGCTGCCGGTGCTAAAATCACGGAGGTCTTTGGAGGTCATGAATTCCATGACTTACACAACCTTAGTGATGAAATCATAGCCTTAATGATGGGTCTCATGGGAATAGAACATAAAGGTCCTTGAAAACTGAAAACAAGGAGCTTAGTAGTTGCAGTAGAAAAAGGGAAGACAGCAGAGGGATTCAAAGAGAGAGGACAGAGGAGTCATGTTTAAAGTGATGGGATAATAAAATGTTCTTTGTGGCAATATTCTAAACAGATGTGTGTGGTTGAAGACTGCATATGTCAAGGCTGGAAAGAAGGATGTTTCAGTAATTGAGATGCAAGGTAAGAGCCTGCACAAGAGTTATAGCTGTGTGGATGGATAGGAAAGGCCATATCCTAGAAATATTATGTAGAAGGAATTGGAAAGATTTAGATGTAGCCTGGATGTGAGGAGCTATATGAAGGTGTGAGTCAAATATGGTGTCCAGGTTCTGAACCTGAATGACAAACAGGATGGTGGTGGGGGTTCACACTGATCAAGAAAAGACATAGTAGGGACGGCTTAAGAAAAGATTTAGAGCTCCATTCTAACCATTTTGATCTTGAGCTGACAGTCTAACATACCCAAAGAGAGGTCAGAGAGACAGGCCGACATTTTAATTTGGACCAAAGGAGACAAATCTGGAATAGAGAAGTAGATCAGCATTGAGATGGTGGGTGAATTTGTGTTTGCCAGTGAGATTACCTGGAGATAAGGTGTGAATGAATACTAAAAGGACAGAGTCTTGTGTTACCCCACATGAAGTTGGAGATGGGATAAGAAGGATACTCCAAAAGACCTGTTTCAGGAGACAGAGAGATAGGAGGAGAATCAAGAGAGGACAGAGTCACAGAACTAAGGAGGGACAAGATTTGAAGAAGAACATAGCCAACTGTAACAAATGTGTCTGATAGGTCAAGAAGGATGAGGGTAGAGTACTGATTCAGAGATTTGGCTAAAAGCAAGTCATTAGAGACTTTGGCAAGAGGGGTTTCAGTGGACTGCAAGGGCAGAAGCTACATATTTCCCCCCTTATCCTTCCCCCACAATTATATTGACTGAAATGTGTTCTACAGCACTTCAAGTCCCATTTCTCCACCAAGGTCAGCTCAAAGTTATGAATTATCCATTACTCAGGAGGTCAGAATGCCACAGCAGTGAAACTGGAGTTATACAGACCCAGGTTATAGAAAACTGGCTGAGCTAAAGCAAAACATGCATTTTCTCTCTTTTCCTTTATGCATCTCTATATTCACTCTCCAAATTGCATCTAGTTTTAATGCTTTTTTCCTTATTTCAACCATTCTCCTTTATAAAATATTATAACCTAGGAATAATGTTAAAATACTTATAAGAACTTGACTTGCATGAAAATATGGAAATTCTGAAGTAATGAGGAAACTTAACTGACATTTTCCATAATGCACTTGTCCTTATGACTTACCAGCACAAGGTAGGAATGACTTATTCCTTTTCATGAATATAACCCATATTTTCTAATGTACTGAACATCTCTAGTTCTTATTGATTCTTCAGACACCAAGAATATGTGTTCAAATATCTTCTACGTTTCTTAAACTTATGAAGAACAATTTCTAGTCGATGTCTTTTGAATTTTAAATGCTTTTAACCAAATTATTGATTTTGGCAGATCTTCAGTGTAAATTTGTGATAGGTGAACTCTGAAGCTTTGTAAATAGAGAATATATATGGTTGCTTATCCAAGAGTTTACAGAAATGAATCACCACCATATCTGATTTCATTCCTATCATCTATAACAACAGTTTCCAAAAAGGAGTGTCAGTTTCTGTTGTGTAAAAGAAGGATGGAAACAGCAGCTATGAAAGACATTAGGAGTGAGTGAAAGCGTAGGAATGAGTCTCTTTCCTGAGGCTTACTAATTATTTGGATTCAGTTTGGAGAATGAGCAAAGCTTTGTGATGAGTTGTATTTAGTCTGCATCACTGTGTCAGTACTCCTGGAAAAGCTCAATGTTATCTGAATTAATTATTTGCCATGCTGCTTCATATTATTTTAGCTTATTTTTTGTAATTTTTAATCTTCTTATTTTATTAGGCTCCTGTTGTCCTGTCTGAGACTTGTGTTTATAATTACCAAATCTCAGAAATGTACAAGGAGTGCCTAAAACCCTCAGCTGATTACACGCAGCTTTCATGGAATTAATGGATTAGATGTATTCATATAGTCCATCAACTATTATTGTTATTTATAACTTGTATTCCAGTAGTACTCGCAGTGTGTTAGGCATTGGCTACATAGTCAGGAAGACACAGATTTTGGCTGGAAGGCAAAAGAGTGGGTTAAAAGAAGCTGTTCCTGTCACATTTCTCTGTTCAGTTGGGAATCCCATTGTCAGTTGGCTTATTTCTGATGGGAGGGGTATCATGGCAGGGGTATCTTGAAGAAAACTTTAAGGAGAAAAGTGTAGTCACCTTATAGATGTGTTCAGGGAATGTATTTCATGCAATCTTTGGAAGCTATAGGTTAAAATATTCAAAAGTGTGCAAGTGTCTTAGTAGCCTACATCCACTGATGTTCAGTGAGATTTAGGTTCTTAATTCATAGCTGAAAATAGGACTCAAGACATTTTAAAAAAGTTGTCCATAGACAACTTACAAATGAAGCTTACAAATGTGTGCAGATAATCCTGACATAATTCATGGAATGGAGGAGCAACAAGTACGCAAGTGGAGGAGAAGACAAATAGGAAACTTGATGAGATGGATTATGAAGATAAAGTAGATAAATATAAGAGGGAGGTCTAGGGGATGAATTGATTGACACTGAATGCCTCAAAACTTCATGTGGAGTAACGGGTGTTGGTTAGGATTTTGAGTGGGTTAAAACTGGAGGAAACCAGTCCTCAGCAAACCTCTCTGATCTACAGGATAGTATCTGTACAGAAGAGCTTGTTCGGAGAATTTGGTACATTTATACTCACTTGGAGAATTTTGTATCTTCAAGGAAATCCATAGTCTAATGTTTAATGTGTAGGATTTTAGAAGTGAGGAAGGCGGAGAAAGAATAATGACAGGGGCATCTGTGCTCAAAACTAAGAGGTGACATTTTGTATGGATGGACTCACTCATTTCTGAAACCTAAAACATCCAAAAGAGAAATTCATTGTGACCATTTGGGGAAACCTTATTAATCCTGTCTGAAAAGAAAATCTGGATAAGTCAATATCAGTAAAAAGACAGAAATCTTTTGTTGTTTACTTTCACAGCATGCTTATTAAATTAAAACTATTAACAATGTTAATATTCCTTGAATATCAGTGAATTAGGTTATAGCTTGAAAAAATAGGCACAAATAAGGATGTTTCTGAAGTCATAACCTTCACATGAACTGTTCACATGTACATCCCATTGTTTATTCCTATATTTACATATAATATTTTGGATAAATAATTAATTCTATGTATCTTCCTAACATTGAAGTGCCGTTCCTGAAACCATACTTATGAAAGGTCAAGTATAGTGTTTCTGAGCATTTCAGTATTTTTTGAGACAAGCTAACTAAGATGAAATTAAAATATAGTGAATGAGCAGAATTGTATGATTTTTTGAACTCAGTTATGTACAAATCACAATGATTAGAAGTGAATTAATATACTGAAACATAAATTAAGCTCTCATCTTTATTATGGAAAAAGTTCATACCTTGTGAATTTTAATCATATCAACCTTTTAAAGAACAATTTACACAATTATAAACATATTTACATTAAAAATCAAATATGCAGTAATAACAGGATGCTAAATATGAGAGCAAAGTTCCTTTTAGATAATCCTCTACTAGGTCCCACACTACACCTTAATTGATAAACTGCTTCATTGTTCCCCAAATTTCCTCCACACTCCTGTTTCATTTTCCCACATATATTTTCCACTGCTTGAACTGGAAAAGTATAATGCCCACTGCCCATATACTGCCACTATAGACAATTGCAACAAATCTTGTACAAAGTATGCCTTGTAAGGTGTCACTGGAATAGTTATGATGATTATCCTATTTAAATCCATGTATCATCACTATATCTGAAGTTACGAATATTGACCATGTAGCGTTATCTCAAATGTGTTGTTCCTGGGTTAACAACCACAAAGTATTTTTACATCCAGTCTGGCCAGCACATTGTGCATGGACTATTCAAGTTTAATGGACCATTAAAAGACACTTACTCTAACAATGGACCATAGAAGAAGCTCCTCTCACTGGCCCAGTGAGCATTCCTGTGGACACCCCAGACAGAATATGGGTAATGGTTGTCCCTGTGAGTCAGCAATCCATATAAGGGCATGTGAACTATGGACTGAGGACCTTCCAATATTTTGGAAGTTAACAGAGAGTTTACAAGTATGCAATCTATAAGATCATTGTTGCAAACCTGATATAATAACATTGCCATTATTGTATGCATATGATCATTTTAACTTTCTTCTTCCGTTCTCATTTAAATAAACCTTTCAATTTTACTTACTAAAGGGATTGGCAGCAGCATGATTATTGGGTAAGAGACAAGTTGTATACTGCCTTAGCTGTCTGGCTGATCTCTTGATATCAGAAGAACCCTTTGTTTGATTAAAATGGTTTTCAATAACCACTCATCATAAAGTCTAGTATTTGGGTGGAGAAATAAGGGATGGCATGTATAAGGGGACTGCATATTTGACTTCTTAACCAGTGTGGTGAGACAGAAGTTGATTTTTGTTACTGGCATGGTATAATCTAATGAAAAAATAACCACCAGTCTGGGATGAGTCTGCCTTATTTCTCAACACATTTTCCAGAATCCGGCATCCTCGCTATGACCCACTGGGGAACGGTGACAGCTACTCACACAAGTTTTTGCAGAATCAGACCTGAATTATGAAGATGCATTGTTTACATCAGATGAAAATTGCCTTTTCATTTCATGTCCTTACCTAGTGGTAGTAAAAATAAAGTAGTAATATATTTTTAACAGACAGTAAAGAAGAAAAGACAGACAACAATTGTTTTGCTGATATTTGCAAGTTTTATCTGTCTAGGCATACTGAGAAATAATTTCAATCCAGTATACAATCCCTCACAGAGTCATATTACATTACAAAGAAAAGCAGAAATGTACATTTTGGGCTATGGCTTTTATTGCAGCTTTGAAAAAATATATATATTTCTCAATATAAGTGAATTTGGAACAACAAAATCAAGTTTTGGCCAGTTTCACAAAAAGTACAAAAATGATTTGGGGGCAAGCTGCTAGCCAAAGAAAAAATGGTCACATTATTAAATCACATGAGTAGCTCAGCAAACATAGGAAGACTTGAGGAACTTCAATTTGGAGATATTAATAATTACAAAATCTAATTCTTTCTACAAATATATTTTGTCTTATAATGTCTAAGGTGTATGATGCCCAGGACTCTGCTTCCATATCCAAACTGGTCTTGAGAAAACTGACCAACATAAAGTTGATCTACACCACAGTCTACTATTGCCTATGAAATTTTATTCATCAAGTGACAACCAGTAACTTTCCTAATTCCACCCATGTAAAACAGTAAATCAGTCCACTGCAATTCCATGGATTTTTTTCCCTTAAAACAAACTCTCTAAGCCTCGGGGAATCACTCAAATCAATGTACAACAACCGAGGAATACTTCCATATACCAAAGTAAATAGATAAAAATCCGTCTTAAACAAAGCCTTCCCTTTAAAATGAGTTTTGATTTGATCAAGCCTTGAATATTGCCACTATCTGTTGAGTCTAAATAATTATTAAAAGTACCAAAAATTCCACACTGGGGTGTTCAAAAGTTCAATAATAGGATGGGGGTTTTGCTATCCAACCCCTTAACTTTCAAAGAGTAATGGACACTGGTGTGGTTTCTTCCCCGAATTAGCATCCTTAAAAGAGATACTACTTGAAAATAGTAGGCACATTTGAAATTCTGACTGGTTATTATTGCCATGAAAATAATTACACCATGGTGAATATAACAAGGAGCAATGGCTGAAAGAGACAGAAAAAGTTAAAATCAGAAATAAGGCACTTTAAAAAAAATCTGTGCGGGTGATTAATCATTTGGATGAACTGCTAAGAGATGTGATGAATTCTCCATTTCTTGACATCTTCACATCAAGACTGGATGCCTTTCTGGAAGGCAGAGAGACAAAGTGAGTGAGGCAATAGTTATTATTGCATCAGCTCTTGTTGGTGAGAGAGGCAAGATTCTGAGCTTCCACAGCGCTCTTCTTCAGGTTGGGAAAACATACTCAGAGTGTCCCAGCTAAGTACAAGGTCAAACAGATTGTTTACCCTAAGTAATTAAACATTTCAAGGGGCCATTCAGGATAAAGTGGCCTGTTAACACCCCTCCAGTCATAAAAGGGAAAGAAAGAGAGGGAGGGGAAAGGCAGCTGAGGGAGGGTGTGTGTGTGGGGAGGAGAGGGCGGTATCAGTGGGTTATAGATTGTAGTAATAAGCCATAAATCCAATGTCTCTGTTCAGACCATGATTTTTAGTGTCTAGAAAAGCTATGAATTTAAGCTCTTAGGGTCATCTTTTGAAGTGTTATATAGGTTTTCTTTGAGGACCGATAGGTCAGATGTAGAGTGATCACTCTGGAAAGTAGTTACACCAAGTTATTGGATTCAGTGCAGCCGTAACTGGGTGAAATTCTGTTACCTGAGTTATACAGGTCAGAATAGATGATCTAATGATCCCATCAGGCCATAAAATCCATAAATAATATGTGAACAAAATATACAGTAAGTGTTGCCTCATTGGAGGCATTATAATTCTGGTCTCACTCTTAAAAGGACTGTTAATTTTAAAAATGTACCCATTACTATGGTTTAACAAAAACCAACCACTAACACTACTTGAATTTTACAGTTAACTAAACTATTGTTAAAAAGGATTTTACCTATACTTGTTATACTCAACTCTCGTGCTCTGGGATATTCCTAGAATCAAAAACAACAATAAAATGTATTTATATCAATGGTCCTCAAACTGTGGCCATGGAAGAATCTTCCATCGTTTCTGGATTTATCCACTGTATACGTTTCTCATACGTAAGTTCTCTTCCCAACTGTTCCAGGCAAGTGGAAGTATCTTAGATTTCATCAGGAGCTATGCAGTAGGGGCTGGGCCAGCCCCTATAGGGGGTGGAGAGAGAGCACCACCCAGCCCCACTCCAGCCACAGCCATAGCTCTGCTCCACCCCCTGCTCTGCCCCCAGCCCAGCTCCAGTCCAAGCTGCAGCTCTGCTCTGCCCTCAGACCATCTCTGCCTCTAGCCCCAGATCCTCCCCCATTCCCATTTCTTCCCCCAGCTCTGCCTTCAGCCCAAGCTTCTCTTCTGAACCAACTGTGCAGTAATGGGAGGTGGGGGGGACGGTGGCACGACAGATTCCATTACTGGGGGCGAGGGGGCAACCGGAAAAGTTTAGTTTCCACTGCCTTAGATCCATTCAGAAAAGTTACTGGGGCAATAGTGGTTAGGTTTGCCCTTGTGAAAGGAATTCCTTCCTCTTCCATCAGTTAAAGGGAGTTTGCCAGGGCACATGACTATGCCTGTGAAGTCCCAAAATACTTCTGTCTCATAAAACCAGGTGGTCTATGGGGTCAACAATGTTTATTCTCTTTCCTCACTTACTTCCTTACGGTACCATCCTTGGAATGAATTTGAACAAAGTATCACAAACTTTACTGATTTTAAGGGTCTGACAATTGTTCACGGAACTGTCGAAGAAGAAAAAAAATCTTTCTGCTTCTTTTCCTTATGTAGCAGAATTTTCACTACCACTAGTAACAGTTTTCCTTGTGACAGCAGGAGAAATTATTTTATGGATCACATGTTTATCCCATATGGGACATTTTACATGAAAGAACTTTTTGTTCCATTATTAGACATCACATGCCTTTAATACTGTTGTGTTTTTTTAAAAGTGAGGATTAAATAACAACCAGGATTCATGCTTCTGCTTTAAAAGATCATTTATTTATGACCTTTTAAGAAACATATAATCTTCCAGAACATTAGCAGTACTGTTAGGCTTTTGTTCAAAATCCTTTTTTAAAATTTTCTGATAAAGAGTAACTTCTAAAGATACTTTCTCTGTGGATGGATTCAACTTTGGCAAGCAGTGTTAGCAGTGGTTGTCATGAGTTGCTGCTTTAAATAGCTTTAGATACCTAGGGCATTTTGCATGAGCCTGCAGAGATTTGCAGATGTGTGTGATGACCTCTCCTTCATCAATATTTTTCTCTGCTCTTGCTTGGAAAGAAAACTGACTGGGTGGCAAAGGTATCTTAACCTTCCAAATGTGAACCTCCAGGAACAATTGCAAAATTGTTTAGACATTTGGAGAGATGGCCACGTAGTCTCCTTAGCAGCCTGAACATGATAATTGCACACTCAATTTCAGATAAAAAGATTTAAGTGTAAACCATGAGTTATTTTATCTCTTGTTCTTTACCACATAACCAACCATATTAGAACTATGATGAACCCTTGGTAAAGTTGATAAGCAATGAGGTACTACTGGGATGAATTGATAGTATCTGCAAGAATTGGTTGTGATATGGTCTTGTTCAACTCTGGGAACTATTCACTGAAGGGGAAAAGGAAAACAAAGATAGAACATGACATCATAGTTGTGTTCCCACCTGTGCCCTCCCCCGACTCCAATCCCCTATTCACAAAATCCTGGGTAGAAATGTAGTAGTGTAGTAAGCAACTGGAAATTATGTAATCCCCACATTGCTGTGGTGCGTTGCAGATGATTTCTGTTTCTCTGCCACAAATTGTTGCGTTGGTTGGTGTTCTACAAATCACTCTTCCACATATTTGACGTTAAGGGGCTGAGAATGAGTGATGAGTACCACATGGTTAAATGTTTGCTTACAAAAGCCAGTCCAGGAGGATCATCTTTTCCTTTCCTAAACCCTTGTGTGGATGAGGCAATTTAATGAAAAAGGCAAATGAAATGGTATTATTGAGCTGTTCCTGAGCCAGAAGTCAGAGTGAACAGAAAGGACTAAATGCCACTGTTAGTCCTGAATATGAAGCATTCAGATTCTTCAGTCATGGGTTCTATCAAAATGCCTATACAGATAGAGATGAATGACGTATATTACAGAGTGTCATATGACTTTCTTTAACATGCCACTCTTCATGACATGTGAAAAGTTGTTTCAAAATGTAGAAGAAACAAAGAGCAATAGATTCCATGGAGAAATTATTTTAAGATATTTCGCAGAATGATTTTTCTAACAATAAATGCAGAAAAAATGTATGATTTAAGCAGCGGTGACCCTTTAAAAGACTAATAAAAGACGGATATGTTTTACTTTCTTCTTTAATTACTCTAGAGATAAAAATACAGCAGCTCCGTGAACACTGTTGTCATCCTCTAAGTGATTATTTTAGTCTCTGCCAAACCAGATTCAGTTTGACTAGTAACAAGGTCCTTCATTTCCATTTTTGTGGATTTTTACCAAAACATTCCCAAGTTTTACAAAAGCCATTTTCTTTTTACTGATTTTCACCCAAATTTTGGACCAATCAAGTACATATAATTTCTGACTATGTAAAGAAGGTCCAACACATTACATTTAGCAGATGTGTTTATGTTAATAAATTAGTCTAAGTGTAACTGCAAGGCTGTCTGTTAAAGTAAGGCAATGTAATTGAAGATGCATATATGCATGTCAGTGTTTGAGTCCTTAAAAATGGAAGTGCTGAAACTACCTAGACCCAGATCCAGAAGGAAAGATGATAGCTCAGTACCCTGGGCACCCCCAGTTACCAAGCCATCATCTCTCCTTCCAGAGTGAAAAGCTGGCGCAGAAGAAGAGAAGGTGGCTAGCCTCGCTGAGCCACCCAGGTTATCAAGCAGCCATTTCTCCTTCTCCAGCCGAGAGCTAGGTTAGAAGTACTCTTACTTGTCTAGTTTTTGCTTTTTTTCTGTTCTCCATCCCCCAATATTTACCCCAAAACAGCAAAGTTGATTATTTACATCAATTTTCCCCCTTCTTTATTTGTATAATAAATACCAATAAATTCCTTGGAAATTTTAACAAAAGAAGAACTGAAAATGAAGGAATCTTTGCTACTAAGAATTACAAAATACGCTTTTGTGGGGGAGGAATGTAGCCCAAAAGTAAATGAAACAATAACTTTGTGGTTACAATCTTCTGCAATTTTTGCTTCAGGGGGATAAGTCCTTGCTGATGTTGATAATTGAATGAGGGTAGGGCTTGTAAGAGTATAATGGCCAAAAGATATAGCTCAATAGTACTATCTATACTAATCACAGTCATAATTAAGTTGCTTGCATGCTTAAGTGTTTATTGGTTTGGACCTTTTGTTGGTGTAGTACATGGTAAGAAAACAAAATATGAACAGTTCTTTAGTGAAGATTGTGTCTTTTCCAAACATATATTGATGTAGACTTAATAATACAAATGATAAATTGTGCCCTGTCCAGATGCAAGACATTAATTATCATAATAAATAATAAGTATGCAGGAGGAAAATGTCTTATAATGGATCATTAAATTATAAGCTCAACATTGATTTCATTGTTTAAGCTCCATAATATTTTGGAATGAATTATATGTAAACTGGGGAAATTTTACATTATATGTTACAAAATGCAGTTTTATTATTTGTCTGGTACATAGCACTAATGGTTATTTCCTTTTATTATTATGATAGTTATATATAATTTGGAAAATAAATTCCACCTCCATCAGTATAAGTCTTGTGGAACATCCACCAAGGATCTAGAGATGCTGTGAATCATTCACTTAGCAGATATCTGTATTCCCCTATAAAATTAATATGGTCACTAAAAAAGTTAACTAGCCATATTGCTGATTTTAATATTACTAAAAGTTTGTTTCCAAGGTGCATAGACAGAAACTTAAAAATATGGGCATTTTTTGCTTTATTACAAATAAAACATTTTCTACATAGTATAAATTAAGAGTAATCAGTCTACAAACTTATACTTGATTTTCCTTGTATGTGAATATGTGTATATGAATTGCAGTGAATGTGTATTTGTATTTTATTCATGAACAAGGGTTAGCTGCTTCAGTTGTGCTAAAATCATTCCAGATACATGGAAGAACACTCAGTAAATAAACACAGCTATTTCAATAGTACTCTTCATCCCAAAATGTTGTGCACATTGCGCACACACACATCATGGAAAGGCAGCCACCTTTGGTGTAGGATATGGCAGGCATTCTGGATCTGCACAACAGGTTGTAGTTAAACAGTCATGAATACCAAGTTCACGTTGAATTGCAGTGGTAGTTAGGTGGCTTTCTGTGACTACTGGTTAGAGTTTGGATAGGATATCAGTGTATCAGAGGGGTAGCTGTGTTAGTCTGAATCTGTAAAAGCAGCAGAGAATCCTGTGGCACCTTATAGACTAACAGATGTTTTGGATCATGAGCTTTCGTGGGTGAATACCCACTTCGTCAGATGAATGTATTCACCCACGAAAGCTCATGATCCAAAACATCTGTTAGTCTATAAGGTGCCACAGGATTCTCTGCTGCGATATCAGTGTAAACACCCAACTTTTCAGGAAAGTGCTATGAGATTTTAAAGAAAAAAAGTGGTCATCTTATCTTTAAAATGGAATCTCTAACAGCGTGAGCCCCTTGCTTGATTCCTTGCTCAAGGGCAGGTGCAGTTATGGCTCAGCGATGACAAAGCCACTTCTGAATCACCAACTTTTTTTGGGTGGGGTGGGGAGAAGTGAGCAGGGAACAGAATGTTCGTGCACTGTCCTTGCTGAGCGTTGAGGTATCTGAGATAAATGTTCGGTTTGTTAAAATTTTAATTGGAGCTGATTTTTTTATATCTGATGGTATGAAGTCACCTGTTGTCTCTTCATCCTCAGAAAGTCAGTCTCTCATTGTCTCCACTGCGATGTGAAAATACTGACTCTGGAGTTGTAAGTAATCTTCATCTCTACCAGATATTAACATGCTAGCACAGAACATTCCTTCCTACAGACAGCCCTTATAAGATTAAGCGTTATTAGTGCTGCTGCATTTCATATGGAACATCCAGAAGGATCATGAGAGCATGGTTATATATTTATTTATTTTTTAAATGAGCATTACAAAGTATCTTATTTATTCTGAAAGCAAATGGGCTTGTGAATGACAGGATGAGGTCTTTGTCTGGGAGCTGGTTTTGATGGTAGAGATCAGAGGGCCCTCTTTGTATTTTGTTCCACACTCATGAGCATTATCAGAAATTTTTGTATGCGAGAAATCATATTATTCTGCTCCTCTTCCTTTGGGATGCCAGCGATTCCTAAGTTGGACTGACATGGTCTGTCTTCCAATTCTATTAAATTTGCTACTGCTTTTAAAATGCTTTTTTTGCAGCTCTCTCACTTCTACAACACTCTAACCTTCACTATTACGCCTCTACAACTGAGCACTGGATAGCTGATTTGATTCATAGATGAAAGGGATTTTAATGTATTGGATCTATCTCACATTCATTTCATTATAGTAATTTTAGGGTAGATTCCCTTTTCCCTAAACTTCAAACACCAGCTTCTCCTCCTGTCTATGGATCCCTGAGGAGAGGATCTGATGTTACTGTTAATTAAAACAAATGTTCCTTTTTCAATGAACATCATCCTTGCTGGACCCTGTTGCATGGGATCAGAGAGGTAGGTGACAGGATGTTGGTAATTAGCAGAATCTGCCTCCCTGGAGTGTAGAATCTAGTTGATTTTAGTACATTTTTAATCTAAAATACATTAGGTAAAGTTAGAGTGGGCAAAAGGAAAAATAATTTTGAAAATAGTTGAAGTGGTTAGTTTTTATTATTACAGCGCTAACCAGGACATTCTTTAAAATATATGTATCTAATAAAAACACACCCCAAAATGAAACAAACAAACAAAATTTTGGTGAAAAAAGAGAGTTGTTTCTGTTTAAACCAAACTGAAATCTTGTGTTTAGTTTTTGTTTTCAATTTTTTGTTTATTACTCAGTCAGCTCTAGAGTTTTAAAAAATCAATATGAGCTGGAAATACATGATTGTGAAAACAATGGTAAAAGCAAGGACAACATTAAGTGTTAGTATCAGAGGGGTAGCCGTGTTAGTCCGGATCTGTAAAAGCAGCAAAGAATCCTGTGGCACCTTGTAGACTAACAGACGTTTTGGAGCATGAGCTTTCGTGGGTGAATATCCGTTTGTCAGACATGCATCTGACGAAGTGGGTATTCACCCACAAAAGCTCATGCTCCAAAACATCTGTTAGTCTATAAGGTGCCACAGGATTCTTTGCTCATTAAGTGTTAGGACCATCTTTACCAGGTATGGTGGAAATTAAAAGTACTATAGTAAAAGTAGTAAATAAGGCTTTTGATGAAGTTGTAAATCACCATGGAAATTAAACAAAAGGTCTGGAAAATTGGAGCACATCTATATTTAGAGTTACAGAAAGCCAGTTCGGACATTCTGTAGAAGACACTTGCTAGAGAATCTTCTCCTTTTCCTTCTCCTTCTCCTGTCCTGGATTTTGGACTATATCATTACAAGGCCAGACCACACAAACCCAGAGCAGATATTGACCACGCCTGTTCAGGTAAAATTCCTGCTCAAATCACCAGCCAAGTCTAGCCCCATTTCCCAATTTTTGTTCCTTCATTCTCTGTTATCTTCAACCCTTCTGTCTCTGATTCTGGAACTTCAAATCCTTGCTCCTGAGACTAATGACAGCAGGCTGAAGCTATAACCAGACTTACACCAGGCAAGAAAGAGCCACTGGGAAGGAGATGGAATGAAAAACAAAACCTTCCACATTCCTTTCACTAGGCACCCAGGTCTAACAGTTTACCTGGAAACGTAGGTAACTTTCCTGAGCTGTAATGCTCCAACACTTCTAACATGAGTAAGTAAAGACAGTCCTTTCTCCATCTCCATTTTGTGTAGATTTTTGAAATATTAGTCTTAGACAATAACTGGGTCCTTGATCCCAAGAGGAGGCTACTTGTTAAGGAAAGTCTTTTAAAAAAAATCTCTTTAAAGAGAATATTTAAACAAAAGAAAGAGAAAGGACTGTTTTAGAATGAATGTGTAGCTTATTTGATTTTCATACATTTTCAGCTTAGTCAGTTTTTCTTCCTTTGGTATTTAATAGACATTAAAAGGCTCTTTGTTCATTGTCAGCTGCTGAAGTCATTTAGCACAGAAGAAGAATCCGGAGAATATTCTTTTTACTGGTACAACATTAGGTAGTTAACATCTCAAAACACGTTTTCCCCTCAGTCTGAAAACACCTACTGCCTAAAATAGGCAAGTGCCATGATAAACTCTCCTCCTACTGGTGAATGAAAGAGATTAATGGACTTTTGGGAGAGGAGGGGCTCAATGGATGAAGCTAAAGCTTATTAGTTTTCCCCTACTGGTTCTAAAAATGTGGGTCAACCTGGTAGATCACACATCTGCTTCTCTGTTGGCAGAATCTTTCATTTCATATATTTTCTACATTCTTTCCCTTATTGTCTCATGTACCTCAGTTTGGCATAGGTTAACACAGGGGTATGCAACCTATGGCACGGGTGCCGAAGGCGGCACGCGAGCTGATTTCACCGCTCTACAGCCAAAATGCTTCTGAAATAAATGTAGTCAAACTTTACTAATTCTGGGTCACTGAGAAAGAAAATGATGCTTAAAATTGTTGATTGGCTCTAGTCTAGCTGTTGGGCTCCAGACTACAGCAGTGGAATCTCCTGGCAGGTGATGTTAGGGTTTCCATGTTCTGTGACCATCAAAAGGATCTTTGTCCATTCTCTTCATGGAAAGGTGAATCTTGTAGCCTGCAACAACATCGATGGTGTGATGGCAGCCCTCACACGTTCATGACCAGATAAGTGGAGCTGTTCATTGATTCATCCAGAACGAGTCTAAGCTGTTTTGCTCCATATGCAATGTTTGCCTATCAATTCCAGTTGTCATGCAGTCCATACGAAGGAAACCTATGACAACATGAACAACTTTGAGGTGCATAAACTATGACCAACAATCATGGCAGCTTTGTGGAGATTTTGAAGGTTGTTGCTCTCTTGCTTGGTCTGCAGACTGGATACACAAAGTACTGCTGTTTTCTCTGGAATGGGATGTTGTGTAAGAGATTCCCACTACATCAAGAAAGATTGGCCACTCCGATAGTCATTGGGCCTGGGAGGAAAAGTGTTCAGCATCCACCACTTGTTGAATCAAGGAAGATTTTGTTACCACCCTTACACATCAAGCTGGGTCTGACGAAGAGCTTTGTCAAGCCATTGACAAAACACAAGCAGCTTTCAACTACTCGTGGAAAATTTTTCAAGGTTAAGTGAAGCTAAGTAAAGGAAGGTGTCTTTGTTGTCCTCAGATTCGTGAACTTCTTCGAGATGATGCATTTGATATGTATACGTGTCAAGGAAAAGACGGCATGGAAAGCTTCCAGTTAGTGGCAATAAATTTCTCGGAAACAAGAAGGCAGACAACTAAGGTTGTTGGTGGAAAACCTCCTCAAGGCATACAAAAGCTTGGTTGCAACATGTCACTAAAAGATACATTTTTTGCACTCTCATCTAGATTTTTTTCCACCGAACTGCAGAGCCAGTGAGCGAAAGCACGGCGAGCGATTTCACCAGGATATTGCAACAATGGAGAAACACTATCAGGGCAATGAGCCCTCAATGCTTGCAGACTTTTCTGGACAGTGACAAGAGATGCTCCATTTAATGATACAAGAGACAAGCCAAGAAGCGCCAAGTAGACACTGAATAGGACTAAACTATGTACATATTAGCTTTTTGCCTTTTGTTTCATAATAAATTTATTTATATAACTCTTTTGTGATTTTTAAAGTGTTACATAAACAGGACAGGTGAAATATTATCATGTAAAGCACCATAAATACATGAAAAGACCTAGGTTTACAATTTATGATTAAAACTCTACTATCTACAAATATACATAGACATAAAATGTAAAAACTTAAATATCTTAGAACCAGTAGCCAATCAGTTGTTTTAATTGTCATATTTGAATTCAGCACATCAAAATATATAATAAATACCACATTTTATCTCTGAAGCAGACAACTTCTCAAAAATTGTAGACTAGTGTTTTCAGTGGCACTCATTCTGCCTGGGTCTTGCCCACTGGTCTGGAGGGCTCTGCATTTTATTTAATTTTAAATGAAGTTTCTTAAATATTTTCAAAATCTTATTTACCTTACATACAACAATAGTTTAGTTATTTATTATAGATTTATAGAAAGAGACCTTCTAAGAATGTTAAAATGTATTACTGGCATGTGAAACCTTAAATTAGAGTGAATGAATGAAGACTTGGCACACTACTTCTGAAAGGTTGCTGAGCCCTGGGTTAACATTTGGGGAATATACAAATTTGCTTTTGGCAGACTTGTGCCTACAACAAGTTTTGGAGATGAATTCAAGAAGATTCACTATTATACAAAGGGCCTGAACCAATTGTCTAGGTCAAGAAAGGATTTTCCTCCTGCAGTATATTGAATGTGTGATGTAGTTTCCCCCCGACTCTCTCATCTAGTGAATTTAATGGATATCAGTATTTTTTTTTTCAGGAAGGCCGGCTAATGGTGTCCTATTTGAGGCAGGAGTATGATTTGCATAGTATAAGGTGGGAAATTGTCCCAATCCATCCAATTTAGGGTTAATCAATTTTCACCTTTATTTATACATTTTCAGCCGGGGTGGCTCCAGGCACTAGCACACTAAGCTCTGCCAGCTGCCGCAAGGACGGCAGGCAGGTTGCCTTTGGCGGCATGCCTCCTGGTCCCACGGCTTCGGTGGACCTCCCACAGGCATGCTGCCAAATCCGTGAAACCGAGGACCTCCCGCACGCAAACCGCCAAAGGAAGCCTGCCTGCCATGCTAGGGGCGGCAAAATACCTAGAGCTGCCGCTGATTTTCAGACAGCACATTAGTGCTTTTTAGTGTATGAACATATGTTTGTGCCAAACAATAAACAGAAAAGACAGAAATGGTAGGGGGCCGAGGTTACTGCATTCAGGGGTACCAGGAAGTTCTCTTGCTCTTCACGATGGCCATTGAAGCCTCTGATCTCTAATGTGGTCCTTCAGTCCTGTTCTTTCAAGGTCTGGTCTGCTGTTTCTCCAGTTTGGGGCTTTCTTGTTCACTTGGGTCTTTTTATACATTTCCACATTACATACCTTTTAATATTTGTCCAATCAGCATTAAGCATTTAAAGCATTTGTTGTATTTAACCCATACAGCGCACATACACAAGCTTCAATTTTAACATCTTTTCTGTTTGTCATTCTATTTGTGTCACCCTGCTCTTAGGTTTTCCTAGTAAAAGGAGTTTCTTGTCATTATCTGTTTGTTTACTTTTCTACATAAAATCGTTCACTATAACATGTTACCTTTGCCCTGTCACAAACAGCAAATTTAAGCAAATTTACACATGATTAGAAAAACTGGCAAAAC
The DNA here is from genome assembly GCF_003597395.2 of Chelonoidis abingdonii. Lineage (NCBI taxonomy): Eukaryota > Metazoa > Chordata > Testudines > Testudinidae > Chelonoidis > Chelonoidis abingdonii. Next base: position 49,527,881 of record NC_133773.1, on the reverse strand, counting down.
CACTCTCATGACCACAATGGCCTAAGTGTTATCTGTTCTAAACTCATTCACTAGCCATAATTTGTAAATTATCAAAGTATAACTAACAAAACTTTAAATCTTACCATTTAGCAATGCTTTCTTTTTATATTTCAGTATCACAATTCAGTGTGTCTATATTATCTCACATACGTTAGTGTGGTGTTGGGGGTGGAGAAGGAGGAATAAAGAGCACCTTGTGTCATAAGCAAAATTCCTAATTCTGAACCTTAGAATCCAAAATGTGGGTGCCTGCATGAAACCTCCAAGCTTAATTACCAGCTTGGATCTTATAGCGCTGCCACCAGCCAAAAATTTCCAGTGTTTGGCTCACTCTGGTCTCCCCAAAACCTTCCCTGGGGGGACCCCAAGACTCAGATGCCCTGAGTCTTACCACAAAGGGAAATAACCCCCCTCCCCTTGTCTTCTCTTTACTTCCTCCCCAGGCTTCCCCTCCGTGGGTTATCCTGGAAGATTACTGTACTTAAACTCCTTGAATTACAAAACAGAGAGGGCAATTTACCTTCCCCCCTCCTTCTTTTTCCCCCTCCCGGTCTTTCCCTGAGAAAGACCGTAATCCTGGCACAGGGATTTCTATCCCCTAGAGCCTCACTTAGAAAAGAAAATCCAACAGGTTTTAAAAAGAAAAGCTTTATATAAAAAGAAAGAAAAGACATAAAAATGCTCTCTGTATCAAGATAACAATATACAGGGTCAATTGCTTAAAAGAAAAATATGAATAAACAGCCTTATTCAAAAAGAAATACAATTTAAACATCCCAGCAACTACACACATGTAAATACAAAAAAACAATAAAAGCCTATTGTTTTTCTACCTTTGTACTCACAACTTGGAAACTGAAGATTAGAAGCTTGAAGATAGAAAGATCCCTCTCATAGCCGAGAGACAGACAGGAGACACAGACAAAGGGACACACACCCAAACATTCCCTCCGTGAGTTTTTAAAAATCTTGTTTCCTGATTGGTCCTCTGGTGAGGTGTTTGGTTCCCTTTGTTAACTCTTTACAGGTGAAAGAAACATTAACCCGTAGCTATCTGTTTATGACACCTTGATCTCAAAATATCAATATTTTCTTTATAATCTTTAAACATGAATTTTCAGAGATTTTTATCTCATGTTTGCAAATCAAAAACAAAGAAAAAAAACCCAATGTTAGTAAATTTTCTCTGTATTGCATTTTGAGGGATGTCTTAATTTTAGTGCCTTAATAATGATCATTCCCCAACAAAGGCATGGCAGCAATGGGTTTGTTTTGTTCTCTTTAGTTGATGTTATAAGAAGCACATGGGATTTTTATAGGGGAGAAGACAGCCCACCTCATTTATTGAGAATACAACAGTTAGCATATGCTTTTTAATTACGCATGCACACAGTTTTTCCAGTTGATGTTTATAGTTGCCAGTTCAGAGTTTGGATTAATTTAGTGGCCAGCCAGATGAGTCACAGAGGGGAGCAGGGCTCTGTTGGTCACGATTTGATGCTCTTGGAGTGTGCCAAGACGAACCCAGGGCAAAGCACCCTGTTTTTATAGTCTTCTTTCTGTTGTTAAAGTCTATGGATTTTGCTGTGTCAGTTTATGATAAGTGACTTCTTAATTGGTGTTATTTTTTGAGGTTAACATTTAAAACACCTCCAAGAGGGTCATTTTGTTCTGGATTTGATTTAATTAATTGTCTTTAGGGGTGCCAGCCTTCACCTCAAGGTCATCAATCTGCCCTTTCTTAATTATGGATGTGCATTGATAGTTTTCTGATGTCAATAAGTTTTGATAAGTGTTTTTGCTTCTTCTTTCTTGACCATCTGGTTAACAATGGCCTTTCCACCTTATTTTTTTCTGATGCATGCATCCTTATTTACACAAACAGTCTTTCACAGAGACCTTAAAGAATACAAACAGCAATATTTTATATCAAGGGAAAATACATTGTAAATTAAAGTTTGCTAAGTTTTATAACTAAAACAAGTTAGATTGAGGCCCAAGCCTTCAACATTCCTCTAATTTACTTAACATAGACACAATACTGGATTCTGTCTCTTAGTAACTAAACCTTAAAACAAAGAACCTAAAAGGGCCCAATTTATAATGCATATGGGAAACAGGACCCCATAGTCCAAGATGATTGTTCCTTTATGCTATTCAGAAAGGGTGGCTGGCAGAATGAAATCAAAACATACATTAATTCTTATAGTACAATTATAAAATCCTGTTTCTTTTGACCCTTTAAGAACAATTTTTGAGTGGGTTATATTTTATATAATTGTTTTATAGCTACATATTGAGAGGCAATTTGAGTTTGTAGTTGCATTTTAACAAACTTTTTAAAATTTATTTAGCAACCCATACATAACATTTTAATTAGGCAAATACAGGATAATACCAATACAATTAGCAATGGGTGAAGCATAATTGACAGTATGCCTTTAGAGGTGGGAGACCAGCCTGTGAAAACATTATACCTGTGATATGCAGTGAGGTTTTTTTTACTTAGGAATTTTAATTATATTTTTATTTGTATGTATTATTTGGAGAACTTGCTTTTTTACATTTTTTTTTATTTTTTTGCAAAAACTGTGTTACTTTGGCTTTTAAAAGCAGATGATTAGCTAACTCTTGCAACTTTAGATTGGGAGATATGGAGAAATTTACTAAGGGGACAACTATAATTTGGGGTTGGGGGGCGGTTATCTTAGGAAGGTAATAAGTGTGATTATTTAGTATATAAAATGCTTGCATTGCATTTCCACCTATTTACTGATGAGTGGCTAATGCGGTTTTTTTTTTTAAATATTGTTTCTTAGGATACAACATATACACATTGTTTATTATATACAAAACGAGTTATATTTTATGTGCTTAGCGTTGTGTTTTTACTGCATGGTTTTATGGTAGCAGGCAGGGAAAGGAAAACCCATTTGTGAGGGCTCCACTTTGTACACTGTTATGTGTTTAATAATTATTTTTTTAATTTTTTTTAGTTATTTTTTTTTGTCCTACTGCTCCATAATGTGAGGTAACCAGAAAGATTTTAAGGCCAGTTTTGGTAGTGGACAGATTTTTTTAATATCTTTGCCTTTACAGATTGTTGATGGGCAATGTTAACAATATTTTTTTTAGTAACAATTTAGGCTTAACTCTGCTGAAGACATATTGCATTTATTTATGTTTAAAAGTATTATGCAGTGACTTTTAATTTATTTATTCATTTTTCTTTAGCAAATGTATTAAAACCTTGGTATTTTTTTATATTACCCAAAACATTTTGTGTTTTAAGGTGGACAAAGCAAGTATTTTTATATTAGTACATTTTACAGCTATAGCAGTATGTTATTTTATTTTTATTTGTTTTTGTATTAAGCTGTTCTGTAGCTGGGACAGAGCTTAATTTATTTTTAATTATTTTTAGGTTTATTTTATTTATAATTTTTGTTTTAAAACCATTTTTTTAATATGGCATTTGCTAGCTGAGGTTGGGTTTTTTTTGCAGTATTTAATACATAAATGTGCTAGCAGCAAGACAGAGAACACAAGACAAAACATAGAACACAAAATACAATTTTTATTATAACAGTAGATTTATGATATTTTGGGTTGCTTTTTAGCTGATATTAGCTTTTTTTGAATTTTTGAAAGACAAAGATAACATTGCTTTATCCCTTTTGGGGTGGTAGATTATTGCTTGAATTTTTTTTACAAATGCCCTTGTTGATCACAGGCAAATCAGAGGACTTATCTGTATACTTTTTTGTGGTTTTGTTTTATAGGCAGGCCAGGTTTTAATGGCTTTTACCTTTTAAGGGTTTAGGGGAAATTATTCCACTGTTTAGTTTGCTATTTATGGGCAGGTTGGTTTGTTTGCTTGTTTGTTTATATTAGTTAGGTAATTTGCATTAACATAGATGCTTTGTGGCTTGCTTTTGGATTTAAAGCCATTAGCAGAGCTCAGACGCTCTGTTTTAAAAGGGACACAATTAAATTTTACTAGAGTTTTGATTAGTTTTTATTTTTAACTTTTGCTTTCGAAACACACAGTGATTTGAACAAGAAAACACAACCTATTTTGGGGCCTTTGGAGCCATAATAGGATTTTAATTAAGTAGTCTGTTTTGTTTGCATGTTTTTTTCCTTTTTTACAATATAAACTGATTACACAGAGCCACCTTAAAGCTCAGTATGGGGCACTTCTTTTTATTTTTTTACTACAATTTTTATATATTTTCCTGTGTCAGTTTATAACCAGTTACTTCTTAATTGGTGTAATTTTTTAATGTTGACATTTTAAAACACCTCCAAAAGGGTCATTTTGTTCCACATTTAATTTAATTAATTGTCTTTAGGGGTGCCAGCTTTCACCTCAAAGTCGTCAATCTGGCCTTTCTTAATTATAAATGTTCATTAATAGTTTTTTGGGGTCAATAAATTTTAATAAGTGTTTTTACTTCTTTCTTAACCATCTGGTTAGCAATGGCCTTTATACTTTTTTTTTTTTCTAATGCGTGCATTCCTTATTTACACAAATAATCTTTCACAAAAACCTTTAAAAATACAACAGCAGTATTATATATATATATATATTTATATATATATATATATATATAAATTCTCCTCTCACCCCTATGGGTGGTATGTGTCTTCCTCAACCTCGGGTCCTCTACCAGAGGCCTGGGAGTTTGAGGGTTCTGCGCAGTATCTTAGCTGTTCCTAGCACTGCACTCTTCTGGACGACAGGGCTTGATGCTGTTCCTGGGATCTGTGGGCCACTCACCCAGCTTAGGAGTCACAGCCCTGGAGTGCTCCTAACCTCATGGACGCACTGTTGATTGCGATTCGCGAAGTCCTCTCTAAGTTCCTCTTTCAGGCCATGGTACTTCTTCCAGCTCTCTCATTCCTTCATTCCTGATGTTGCTGTCATTGCACTGCTAAATCATTCTATCACCAACTCGTGTCTTCTGCTCATCTTGTGTATTAACCACGATGTCTAGGTTGCATTGGCCAGTACCTGCCTGTCACGTCTGGGATCCTGGACGTCCCACAGAATCTTAGCCCTTGCTATCTCCTAACGCCTTCTTGTGGATAAGTCTCCCCATTCTGGTCTGGAGGGGTCTAGCCCCATATGCTGTGCAGCATGCTTTCCGGTACACAATTGCCAGCACTTTGGTTTGTGCCGTTCTCAGTGTGTATGCTGTTCCTGCCTGCATCTACTATCACTGCCACTATGTGTTGGACTGTCTTGAGGGCCTCTCTGCACAGTCTGCCACCTTGGGTCCTCTCTAGTGTGGTAGACCCTGCTTCAATGGATCTGTGCGTGCGAGTGCCTTTCTGTTGTGCTATGATCAGTGCCTCAGTCTGTCTTTATCCCGCGCTGTTCCACATGGTAGGATTTCCCAATGTCAGCATTACTGCTATCTGTTGATGGTAGTCCATGCGGGGTCTTGTTTCTCGAGTCGTGTCGTCGATGGTCTCCTCCCATGTCTGCTGCTGCCTCGGCATTCTCTCAGCAGCTCATCCTTGGGGGCTATTTACTGGGCGTTAGCTGTGATGTCGGTTGCGCAGGACAGTAGAGCTTTGCCTCACAAGCGCCGCCGGCTTTCTTTTCCGACTGGTATACAGTCTCTGAGTGTTGGACTTGGGGTGGAACCTCGCGTGCATTGTGGGGGAGTTCGGGTCTTCATCGGCAGCTGCCGTGTCCTCCTTTGGCTAGCTCATATACGGCAGGGTATCTGGAAGCCGCAGTGTATTGTTGATGGTGTGGATCTTGTTCTCCCCACTGAGCTGGCTCTCAGGACCTGCTTATCCTTTGGTGATACTTGATGTTGCTGTCTTTCTTTGCTCTCATTGGTTTCCATGGACTGTGGGATGCCAGGCTACTTGAGCTGGTCTGTATGTCTGGCTATGTGCGTGCGCCTGGTAGTTGCCGACCCGTCAGGTGCTTGACTACCTTCCTCTTTCGATTCCATCGGCACACTTCTCAGCTGAATGACATCCCGATATCCTCACGCGTTAGGATCTGCGTCGTGCTTCGCGAGTAGATGTCCTCGTTCATTCTTAGATAACAGCTCGATGTCATCCAGTGTATGTTGTTGTCTCCACTCCTGACCTGCTACCTGTATCCAGTTCCTCTGTGATTATTGGCTGAGGGGGTTTAGCCTATGCAGAACAGCAGCGGGATAGTGGTCACCTTGTATCTGCCATACTTGATGGCACTGTGCAAGCTGCTTAAGTGGACTTCCAGTGTTGTGTCTTCCATAGTCCCTGAGTATCTTGAGCAGGTCCTTCGTTGTCCTGTTTGACTTTGTTTAGCGTCAGACACTCCACAGGATCCGCCACCGTCGTGTGCCATTGCGCTCGTGAGGGCTTTCCTGTAGCTCAATCCCGGCTGCTGCTCAGATTTGGGTCTGTTTGACCTTCGAGACTGGCCGACCGCCCTCTATCTCAGGAGTTCAACTGGTGTTTTTGAGCTCCGCCGTCACTTCGGCTTCCAACTGCCCTTTCTGAGCTGCGCCTCATCGTAACTGGCCCATACTGGTCCGTGTTGCTTGGCGGCTATAATGCCTCTCGGCCAGACGACTTTCCATGTTGTGCGGCAGGCAGGCTGTTGGCCGGTTCTGCTTCCTTGCCCACCGGTCTTTCCTCAACTGATCCAGCACTGTCCTTCCTTGTGTTACGCCAGTTCGGGTGCGGAGCCCCTGCTGCTAGTAGCTGGTTCCATCTGTGGCTGCTAGGACGTTCATGCTACCTGCTGCTAATTTCTAAGCCAGTAGGTCGTGCCGACTCATGTTCGTGGCAGTGCCCCTGTCCAGCCTCTCATGTCTCTTGACCCGCTGCTTAAGTAATGTCTTTCTAGTGTGATGGTGACTGGGTTTCGGTTCGGGTCGATTGCTGTGTTCTGCTCGTCAGGTCCTGCAGCCACTTTTGCAATGGTGTTATGAGTCTTCTCGTTCTCCATATGTTCTTCCATACTGGTTCAGTTTCATAGAGCGTGCTGCTAGGCTCTGCTTGTTATTGTGCTGTTGTTGCAAACGCCAGTGGGAGTAAACCTTGAATGGTTTCTTTGGAGAACAGCGGCATTTACTTTTTTTGGCCTCCTGAGCTTCCTCGGAGTGATATCTCCTTAGCCTGGTAGCCAGTGCGTGGGGGGGGAAAAAGCCGTTGTTTAGCAGTCTCCCAGGGCTTCAGATGGAGTCAGGCCCTTGTATTTTCCAGTAGTCGAGTCTTATATCGCTTAATCTCAACCACCTTCTCTGTGTTCCGCCAGCTGACTAACTTCTCTCCGACTCGCCTTGATCTATTCCTCCAACCTCATTTCCCAGGTGGGTATTTCCAGGGTGGGTACATTCTGTTGTTCTTCTTGATCGTGTAGCCAAGCATCTCCAGGATTACAGAGGCTGCAGCGTATACCAGTTCATTGGTTTGAGTTATGGTGGTAGTAGGGATTGTCATGAGGGCTCTATTGGCATTTTCTAACATACTATCTGATGGTACTTCTCCACTGAGCCGTGGTAATCGGTCTCGAGGATTGACTGTAGCTAGTTTTTCCATGATCTTATGCCTCATATCAGCTGCTGTGCTCTGCAGTGGAGGGGGTGGCAGTGAAGTTTCAGCTCCAGGCGTGGGCTGCACATCCACTTGTTCTTCCAGGTCTTCTTGAGTCTGGGATGTAATGTGGAGTTGGTCTATCTCAGGCTGCGAGAGCAGCTTCTTCTTTACTCTCTTGAAGCGTTGGGTAACTAGCTGTTTCTCAGTAAATGTGGATGTAGGTCTTTTGTCCATCCATAGTCCCCTCATACGTTTCATATATCCCCTCTCATTAGGTCTACCGTTGTAGTAGTATTCCATCAATTCCAGGTTCTCTTGTCTCTTCCATGAATGGTATATATATATAAATAAAAGCATTGTGAATTAAAACTTGCTAAATTTTATAACCAAAACAATTTACATTAAGGCCCAGGCCTTCAACGTTCCTCTAATTTGCTTAACATAAACACAATATTAAATTCTGTCTCTTACTAACTAAAACAAAAAACTAAAAAGGGCCCAATTTATAACGTATATAAAAAACAAAATCCCATAGTCCCAAAAAGTCTTTCCTTTCTGCTGTTCAGAAAAAAATGTTTAGCAAAATAAAATCAAAACATATATTACTTCTTTTAATACATTATAAAATTATGCTCCTATATTAGGCCTAATGTTGTAGAATGGTGAGACCTTTAGGTGGGAATCAGTAGTAGTTTGGGTTGTGCTGTCCATTCTTTTTTTCTCCAGGAATGGGGTGCATCTTAGTGATTAGTGGTGGCCTAAAGGACACACAGGAGTAAGTTAGGTGTGAGGATGGGTGTCAAAATAGGGCACAATTATAAGGGAACTTGGATGAATCTGACCCTTTTAACAGTTGTGGTTATAAAGAGGTCACAGCCTAACTGGTTGCACACAGGCTTTGTGGCCATGCAGCTTTCAAGGCCGTTACTGATGTTTCAGACTGCAGGGACTAAGAGGTGCTGAGTAACTATGATCCATATTAAAATCAATAAAGTTGTGGCCACAGGCCTTTAAAATCCATAGTACTTGTGTGTGTGCTTATTTGATGCCATCACAAATGGCACCAGCAAAATCCATTATTGTTTGTGTCAAGCAGTTAGAAACAGATGTAAGACTCCCCCAAGGGAACACAATGATTTACAGCTTTTTGTTATTTCTAGCTGAGAATGAGTCTGGAGAGAGTGGACAACTAAGCTGTATGATTTTGCACCAATATCCATTGGTGATCACATAATTACCCTTCATTTTTAAGTCATTGCCTATTGTGGTCCAATTGCAACAAGCAAGCAAGACCCCAACACACAAAAGAGTACTCCCTTAAAACACAAAAATGATTTCTACCAGCTAGAAAAGCATACATACAAATAAACAATTGTATTCATTTTTGTACCATTCTTAATAAAATTGGGCTCTTGGACACTAACACAGTACAAATAAATAATAAAATGTGCAATATCCAGAAATCACATTCACAGCAGCAGATTTATATTCCAACAGCAACAGCTTTATGGCAAGCTGGAACAGAGTACTGGGATATATAGGAGTACAGGGATTGCCAGTGTTCACCAAAAGAATGTTATGTTAGGTCTCTAATGAAAGCCTCTGTCACATTGGTAGTCAAAACCATTGTAAAATGTATATACATGGAAAAATGTGAGGAGTTATGTATATATACTAAAAATATGTTCTCTATGCCTAATTAATAATAGGTCACTTGAAGACAGCATGTCTTCCAGACAGAGGATGAGAGACAATTATCTCCAGGGAAGTCTTACTGGTATATTGTATGTCATATAACAAGAGTTTATTAACTTTCTAAGTCAAATGCTAAAGATGAACTGACAGAAACTTCAGCAGGAAACTAACAGGCAGAGGTAAACAGCAGTGGAAACCCTATCTTGAGGTGAACATTAAAGGCTTATTCTGGTATATTAAGGGGCACAAAGAGACACCCTGGCATCCTTCACGTAGAAGGAAACAGAGAACAAGTCTGCTTAATGAGAAAGGGTCCCAAAAAGGCTTGGTTGAAAACACACAAGAACTTTGGATGAGGTAAGCTTCTTTTGACAGGAAGATAACTTGTTAAATTTAGTCTCTAGAAAACATGTTATAATTTTGTTTTACATATAACCATTTGTTTCCATCTCTCACCTGTTTCTATTTTAATTTCTATACTTTCTTAAATGCATTTCCTTTGGTCTTATAATTGAATTCAAGTGCTGTGTGTGTAATACAAGAGCAGGAGTCTATGGTAAAACTGATAACTGGGGTACTATGCTCCTTTGGGAATAGAGAATCTGTGATTTCTGTGGATGTCTAGTGGGCTGGATATCACTGGGCGTGGAGGAGTGGTAGGCAGGTATTTTGAAGGGACTTGGAGGTTGGGATGCATCTGTTGTCAACCTGCAAGGCAAAGACAGGATTGGTATAACTTGGAGGAAAGTGCTTGTGTGGTGACAGGCTGATAAGTTCTCACCTGTGAGAAAATATTAACATTGTTCTAGTTTCCAAGAGGCCAAGGGGTTATTGAAAGAGCTAGTTGAAGAAACAGTGTACTTTTAAACAATTGTTGTTGGTTTTTTTAATCTTTGAAGCGTGTCAATATTTCATCAACATTTTACAGATGGTAAAAAAAAATCTGAAAAATCTAAAAAAAAATCTGGGTTATTTTTATTCTTTGATGAAAATTTAATTGAAAACTCAAATTTTATTCAGCTCCAGTTGTTAAAGAGCTTTACAACTTCCTAGCTGGGAAGGAAGTGGTCACAGAACTATAGATAGCCTTTCCTACTCTAGTTTATTCACAGTATGCATATAGGGTCAAATCTATCCTTAAGGTAACTCCATTGACTTCAGTGGAGTATTAGCCCAGGGATGAATTTGGTTCATCATTCCTATTATTGCCTTAAACCAGGGTAGATTAAAGCAGCAAAAGCAGTAGTGAAGTTTAAATACCACTTTCAGGGCTCCAGCAAAGAAGCTTTATGTTCATACTTTCAGCCTGCCAATGATTCCAATATAAACTGTCATAAGATATTACTCTATATCTTACTTTTAATCTCTCCCAATACATAAAAACCCTTTGATAAGGGCACATATCTGAGCTATCACTTAAAGACATTAACTTCACCAATTAGTAAGGTGTCAATCAAATCACTGTCTCCCACATGCAAACACATCAAGCTGGTGACTGCCAATCAATATGGAGTTTCCTGGCCTGGGAAAAGGGAGCTATTTGCAAATTCTGACTCTGGAACTAGAGTAGGTGCAGTAACAATCTCATAAGATGTTAACAATTGTTTAAATTCTTCATTTAAATGACTTAGAATTTGATCATAGTATCGCAGTCCATTGGTGGCTTACAAGGCCACCCTTTCCATGTTGAGATGAGAACATCTTAAATGTGATTTTTGAGGGGCAAGGACGATCCTTTTGTTTGTATTCTGCTTAGCACAATGAGGACCTGGTCCAAGACTAGGGCTCCTAAATGATAAGATAATATATTATTATTTATTATTATTTATTATTATTTGTATTGATTCCCTGCTCCACATTCACCACTAGATTGCTCCAGATTTTATGGGAAACTCTATTAGCCTAGTATAGATAGTCAGCAGAGGTCAGGCATTTGAAATTAGTACTAAAATATCCCAAACATTTAAATAAGGCTGCAATTTTCCTAAGGCTTTACTAAATCCATTTTATAACACTGGGGTCAGCTGATATCAACTACGCTGTGTAGGGACAGATCACCCCTATCATTGGTGAGTGCAGCATTGGACTAGTAAGTTCAAGTTGTTGAAGAACATAGCAAGCATAAGATCAAGATACAAAATAACTAGGTGTTTAGAGAAACTGTACTTAATATTTTTTTTCTAAATCTGGCTTGAAAAGACAATTATGGAAAATTCCTCTATTTTTAACAGAAAATTATAACCTTTTTTCATAACTGTATTTTTTTCATAACTGTCCTATATAATTTGATTGAGATTTATATGNTCTACCTTAACAAACCCCATACCCCTCACTATTGAATTTTCCCTGTTTTTGCATTTTCTTAATAAAGTTTATTTTGCACCCCACCAGTGCAGTAGTTGTCCCCCAAGATCCCCTACCTGCTGGCAGGGTCAACTATATGTTCTATTCTATGCATCTGAAGAAGTGGACTGTAGCCCGCAAAAGCTTATGCTCAAATAAATTTATTAGTTTCTAATGTGCCACAAGTACTCCTGTTCTTTTTGCGGATACAGACTAACATGGCTGCTACTCTGAAACCTATTGGATAGACTGTATCTCTTACATGCACACACCCTATTCCTAAAAGATACTGGTTTTGATGCTGGTTTGATTTCTGTGAGCCATTAGCTAAATACATTAGGTCAGATTCTGCTCTCAGTTACCCCATAGTTACACTATTGTAACTCAATTGACTACGGTGGAGTTTGTTCCAGCTTACATCAGTCTATCTTAGCAGAATCTGTCCAAATGAGTTTTGAACAGTGATTATCATTTACTCATTTTGAATAATATAGAAGTTCACTTGAGTATACATTGATTTATCCTCACTGTCATTAGATTCAGTTTTCAAGTCTTTATTTTTAGCTTTTCTTTACTTACTGAAATGTGTTAATTTAAACTTTAGCTGTAAAGTACCTAAAATAATTTAAGGTTACTATAGCTGTGTGGGGGAGGAAATGTGGAAGCCAGAACAGAAAAATCAATTTGGTAAACAATTTACTTTGGTCTATTCAATAATGATTAGTATCTAGTCATTTAATGATTAGTATCTAGCACAGAAAACATTTTTATTTTTTTTTAGAATATTACATAACTTCATCACAATTGATTCTAAATACTCTGATAAAATAAGACTAAATGTAATCCTAATAATTGCCAACTTCAATTGAAAGGCAAAAAAAAAAATCCAATAATTCTATCATGAAAAGTCCTGGGGCATTTCTCACTCAGTATTGCTTGATTTAGGTCAGTAGATAAAGTGAACAGAGTTCCATATCGCTCAGAATTGACAAGTATACATAAATGCAGCAAAAGAAGTCTGCAAAAAACTATCTGGGTTCATTCACAATAAGATAATTCTGTAGAAGAATAACTAAATTTCCTGAAGCGAAGATTAATAAGAGATGAACTGCACTGTTTTCTGCCCAAAGGACAGTGTTCAGGAGAGATACTTTTTGTAATGCTGGTTCTGGTGCTTGTTTATGATCCTCGTCTGATGACAGTTGATTTCTATCCTTTCTTAAAATTAAACTCTAATTTAGAGTTACATGATTCACTGAATAAGCCATTAAGAAACTTCTGTTTTGCAAAGCATCTGTTTATACATGTTGCAAATAAAGGGCCAGATCCCCAAAAATGCTACAGTGCTGCATATCTCCAGTGAGATGCTAATTGTTTTCAACTCCCCTGACTTCAGTGGGTTTAGATGACACTAAGAACCTCCTATGATTGTGACCAAAATCTATTAATGGACAAGAAGACATACCTGGTGTAAATAAAATTCTAGATAAATATATGTAAGGATAGTGGGGGAGGGATAGCTCAATGATTCGAGCATTGGTTTACTGAACCCAAGGTTGAGAGCTTAATCCTTGAGGGGGCTATTTAGGGATCCGGGGCAAAAATCTGTCTGGGGATTGTTCCTGCTTTGAGCAGGGGGGTGGACTAGATGACCTCCTGAGGGCCCTTCCAACCCTGATAGTCTATGACTCAACCCCTTTAAAGCCTGTTGAACTTTTTGCCCTTAGGCCCTGCGTACACTAAAATTGTTAGATTCTAGAGTAGACACCTTGGTTTAAATTGCAACTTGCTCCAGAGCTGCTTGGCCACTTTTTAACAGCATTAATACAATTCCTGGATCATACTGAGATAGTGCACTTGCACTAAGGGTGCAATTCTGGTCCCATTGAAATCTATGGGATCGATGCCACTGATTTCACCCTAGAGGTGCAGCTACACTCTCATTAGAGTACCAGAGTATGCATAAAGTATTCAGATGACTGTCTCAAGGGCTAACCTTCTTTTGTTTTTTGCAAATGCAATGTGTAATTTTGTATACAAATTCTGTATATTTGAATTCAAATGCCATCCTGTAGTTTTATTTTCCCCAAATTTTCTGTACAATTCAGGAAATCTGTCAGCAGTGCAGAATGAGATGATATGTAGGGTAGAAAAACTAACCCATAAGAACAAGTTTTTCCTCATGTAAAACAATGTAAATTTCTCAGGGAAAATAGATCTATAACTCTGTCCCTTAAATAATCCTCCTAACATTAATTTGTAATTTATTTTTCCAGAAAAAAGTACAATTACACTATCATGTATTCAACTAGAGATGATATTACATAATACAGGTACATAAGCAAATTATAGGCAAATATAAAGATTTATGTGCATAGGTTAATATCTTACTTGCTTTATGATTTATCTACACAGGGAACTATTCCAGAATAGTGATTTCTTATTAACACCATTTATTTATTCTGGAATTAAAATGAATCATCTTATCTGGAATAAAGCATTCTTATTCTACAGTAACAGCTTCCATCCATGGAGTTAATCAGGAATAGTTAATCCCATTTAATTCATATCCTACTTTACACTGGATTAATTTTCATATGTAGGCTAGCCTTTAGCTATTGAGAATTAAAGTGGTGGTAATTCAGTTTATCTTAATTTTCTGAATGTGTGTGTCCACACAGAGATTTAATACAGTTTATTTAATCCACTTTGAAAATTAATTCAGGTTAATATCCTGAGTGTCTCTGTGTAAACAAACCCTTAATCATGTTATTAGTCCCTTAAAAATTAATGGAACTACTCATCTGTGTAAGAAAGTATGGCTTGGGATCTAAAGAAAACTCATTTGTTCCATTTTTAAATTATTCCCGCTATTATCATTACTTTTCAGTGAACAAACCATGTTAAATGAGAGGTCATTTTGGGCTATGGAGGGCCACTAAATAGAAATCCTGTTATTTTTTTCTTTGATCAATATCACAACCAGTCCCTAGTACCCACTGGTGCTTTTCTCTAGAAATGTGTTGTGAAGCACCAATGAAATATTTCTTTATTTTATATTGCAGTGTCAGTCAGCATATAGCTCTGAACACAGTTGCCTTAAAAAGTCATATTGGTAGGGTTTAATAGTTCGTGCATTGTAAATACTGAAATTGGATGTGTCATTGAAATTTGCTCTCGGGCAGCTGTAACTTGCATGACCAGCATTTACTCAGCAGATCATCACAGGTCTCACTGATGTTCCCCTGACAGCACTTATGCAACATATTTTTATAATGGATACATTCTTACTATTTTTTCCTCCAAGAATTAGGTATTAACATGCTTTCCTTGGAAACTTGAGCATGCATTTTTGTCTCCTTCTACCACCTATTTTCTTCAGAAAATATATATTATGTAGCAAATTACGGGTCCTGTTATGCTGGGTCTCGCGCTTTCTCTTCTTTGGGGAAGGTTCAGGGCGCCATTGCTTGCCTCTGAACCAGTATTTTAATTACTCCAGTAGTGTCCTTGAGGAGGGGAGTGGAGAGGGAGGGACCTGGGCCCACCCTCTTCTCCAGGTCCCAACCCAGGGGCCCTGAGGTTTGAGGTGAACCACTTGAACTAGTGGTTCCTTCCCCTGGGTTACTTCCCTCTCCTGCCCTTCAGCTTGTGAAGGGGCTTCTTGCCCCCTTCTACACAAGCCAGGTGCCCCTTTACCGGTCTTCTTGGATTTCTCAGCCACCGCAGCACTCCTCCAAACTCAACTCAACTCAACTTAACTCTTCTCTTCTCTTCTCTTCTCTCTCTCTCTTCTCTTCTCTTCCAAACTGCTCTCTGCTCCAACCAAACCTTCTGCTCCAAACTCCCACTTGTCTGCTGAAGCAGGGGTTTTTTATCACATGACTGACTGCTGGTGCTCTAATTGGCTTCAGGTGCTCTAGTTAATCTATAGCAAATCTTCCTCCCCTTGCAGGGAATAAGGCTCCCTGCTAACACTCTCCTGCTGCCCTCTGGCCATGCTGTATCACAATTAGTACTTTCACAAGGGAATTCTGTTTTCGTGAGTGCAGTTGCACTGCACCAGTTTCTTTCCCTTAGGTGTGGAACAGATTCCTGCATCTGCCCATACTCCTATCTGAATGAAGATATAAGAGAAAAATCTGGTTATCAGTCACCTCATATGTGGCTTATCTCAGCTGGAACTAACATCACATAGCTTGAACATATGAAAACAGTAAATGGCATTTAACATTGCAAATCCACAACTTGTAACTTTGTAAGAAGTTATTAGGGGAATTTTAGCTCTTTGCTTGAAATCAGATTTATGATAGGTTGTTCAGTACTGTTTCTATCAAACTCTAGTTACACATTTTACAGAAACTACCATTTCCTTTAAATGCACAAGAAAGATCTATGTTAACAAATTGTTGCTGTCTCTTAAAATAAACAAAACAAAAAAAATGAACTGTTTTCAAAATCAACTGTAGCTCAAATTGTATCTGCTTTCTCATTTATTTAAATAATAAACTATCATCTCCACTGGTTACTTAATGAAGAAATCATACACAGATTTTAGTTATTAAAAAAATAACAAAATATATCAGCAGAAAATGGAATGTCAAGGAATAATGGACCAATTCATTTATGGTGCGCCACTGAAATCAATATAGTTATCTTGAAGTCAGTGGAATTGCACCAAACATGAATGAGCCTCTAAAATTTTCACCATCCACACCTAAGAAAGAAGCAAGCAGGTAAATTTTTTAAATTAAAGTAAATGAAGGTCTGATCTTACAAACCCTCTCTCAATTGAAAGATCTCATTGAACTGAACCTGTATGAATAAAGTTATTGTCTGAGTAGGAGTTTGAAAGACTGTGTCTTCAATTTATATGGTATTTAATTAGACATTAAGGAAGAGAGAAACACATGGATGTTCAAACCTTTGGAATAATACATTAAATATTTTAAAGTAGTTTTGGCAGTTTTGTGGTTTCCTTCAGGCTCTTTAGAATTCCGCTTTCCTCTTTGTGGCACACAAGTTAATACACAGCCAATCTGTGAACTCTAAGGGGCAGTTTAATTGTAGTTTTAATTTTATTGAAAACCTTACTTGTATTGGGCAGCTGCACTGGACTAAGAAGTGCCATTAAAAGCACAGATCAAAATTTACAGACTCCAAATTTAAATGTGTTTAGTAATTATTAATGTTAATGAAATCTCCATAGATTATGGCTAAAAAAAACCATGCAAACAATTTAGAAATCCTTCAAAAATAAGAGCTGTAATGCTAAAATCCCAGTTTTTCTGCAGTATGAGCCACTGAGAACAAAATCAAGTTTCAGTACTTTTTTGAGATTGTAGGATTGAAAGAATCCTTGTTCACTTCAATATCTGCTTGCTAACTATAACAAAATAGGCAGAGCAGAGAATACAAGTAGAGTAGAATACAACATTCATGAGTGTTTCTACAAGCCCAGAGGAAACCAGTGCACTTAATTTTAGGATTACAACTATGGCAATATCTTAAATGTTTAGTCTGAAATTGGTAGTGGTGACAGTTTACATGTCTATACTTCCATTCTTCCAGAAGGATCCCCAAATGCTTTATAGACTGGATATACAGTAATGGAATCTCTTCCCAACCACTGACCCATAGCCACATGGAGTGGAAGTGGATTATGACAGGTATGCTGTATCAGTAATGTTTCACAGCAGTTTTTAGAAAGGACATTTAATGCTAAATGCACCAAAAGAAACTATGGGTAGCCAAATTGTACTAATCTCAATTAGAATTTGGATAGGGCACTAACAAATATTTCCCACTAATGTACCATGAAATCTTTAAAGAGTGGTCAGGGACTTGGTTTTTTGTGTTATGAATAGACTTAATCTTGCAGTTCTTTGGCATCCAAATCTCTCATTCTCTTCAATGGATTGACACCTAAAAGTTATGTCTCTGCTACAGTGTTGCTTGTCTTATAACAGAAGGACTAGAAAAATAAAGTGACTGAATGATAGTGAGCCTTGATCCCTAGAGAGCTGATTCAGATCAAATCCAGTTTAGGTCTGTTTTTAGTCTATATGAAACTTGTGGGCCTTAATTCAGTTCTTATGAAGTGTGCATATTGCATAGTCACTGCTCCATTTGTTACTAGTTGGAATCGTTATAGGTGGCCTCAGCACAGAGATCATAAACTAACCTGGTCTAAAAAGTGGAATTAGCATCCTGCCCTACCGGTGTTCCCTCTAGAAAATGTATATTGACAGGGTAGAGGTATGGAGAAATTCAGATACCACGTGTTGCCTGTGCTAGTCTTGTTTCATAGAGTAATAGCCTTAGGAAGTGAAGGCCTCTCGCACTCTTCTCAATCACTATATTTGGTTAATGTTTGTAAGGAGTAACTAAAATAACAATTGTTCTAGATGCTTCTTTAATATTTTCTTAAGTGAAACAGTTTTGTGCAAATGGCTAAAAAATGGCTAGTCAATGATGATTGCTACAGAGATGTTGAAGGACAAGCGTAGCAAAAATTAACTTAAGTGCATCATAGTATCTGTAATAAAGCAGTTACTTCTGCTGCAACTGTGACTACAACAAAATCTCCTAGAGAAAAGGGATCTGGTACACAGCATATAGGATTAAACAGCCAAACTTTCTCTTAAATGGCAGAGTCTTTGGAAAAGGCACACATAAATACAAACAAATAATTTATTTGATGCCCTGATGTAGCAAGAGGAATATCATTAATGCCACCTGTATTTTACAACTGGTTTTAAATTACAAAGCTGTAGCACAGAAATCTTAAAAAAAATACAGCCTTTTTTTGCATATTCATAGACAAATGTAACATTATAGTTTAAATATATATGTTAGTCTTTCTAGAGTATAACAACAAAGCTAAAATATAATTCTGTTTAGTAAAAATATAACTAAAAATATTTATAATCTCCATAACTGCATACTTTCTTGCTGTGCAATAGGTTAAATTTTTGTTTAAAATAAAGAATCACATCATAAAGAGCTGCCCTTCAGACTCTTTTCATAATATATTTATTCAAGCATAAAAGGCACCATTTAAACATGTGATTAAATTTACTTAAAACCTAGATTTTGTATGTGGTTTTTTTATTCATCAAATCTCAAACCAACATGTAGCTAGGGTGCCCATATCTGAATTCCATAAAACTTTCCCTGCTGGACCTCCACTGTACCTGATAATCATAGATTATTAGGGTTAGAAGGGATCATCTAGGCCAGCCCCCTGCTCAAAGCAGGACCAGTCCCCAAATGGCCCCCTCAAGGATTGAGTTTACAACCTTAGGTTTAGCAGGCCAGTGCTCAAACCACTGAGCTATCCTGTTGCATTACTCTCCAGCATTAGCATTCAGTGGAAGCCAACTGCCTGTTAGGCTATATTTGGGACATTCAGCAGTGCAGATGGCTTGTTCTGTAGGGATGTACCTGGAACATCTGGCAGCAATCAGACAGCTATGTATACAGAGGCCAGATTTTTTGGTGAGGAGGGGAGATGGTAAAGAAAAGAGATAAATTATCAACCAAAAAGTTGAACTGAGCAAATAACTCCTGCAAAAATATTATTGAAAAAGCAAAAAAGCACTGCACTATATGATAGCGCTAGTGTAAATTACCAAGTTATAGAAATTAGCCATGTCTGAAATAGAATTTGGTTTGAAGCTTAGTGGATTGATGCTCCAATGCTTACAGAGCATGGAATACTCTTATATTCTCCTTAGTGATCTCCAAAACTCTATCAACCTGCATTTCAGGACAGGAAGGCTGCCAGCTCACCACCCTTCATTGAATAATCTAAGTGCTTCATTTCACTTTACTCAGAGCAGTATCACTCATAGTAGTACCAGCTTTTTGGGAAAGAGGATATTTAGAATGGCTTATTTTTCTTCTGGGGGTCTTTGCCTCATGGTCATGAAGGGCTGTTCCTGTGAGGTATAGAACCCACATATTGAGAGTTCCAACAAAAGGTAATGTCAAGAGGGGTAGCCGTGTTTGCTGCTTTTACAGATCCAAACCAAGAGTCCTGTGGCACCTTATAGACTAACAGACGTATTGGAGCATGAGCTTTAGTGGGTGAATACCCACTTCATCAGATGCATCCGACGAAGTGGGTATTCACCCATGAAAGCTCATGCTCCAATATGGCTGTTAGTCTATAAGGTGCCACAGGACTCTTTGCTGCTTTTAACAAAAGATAATGGCAGTTAAGGGAGCTACCAGTTTGCAGGGCAGGGCCATCATATATAGAAATATACTTATCCTTTCTCTGTTCTCACTCTTCCTTCTCACTTTTTCATTGCTTCTACTTGTGAAAGTAGGCCTGGAAATCTACCTGCATTATACAGGTTCCTCCAATACATAGATTTCTTTGTCATAAATTCATTTCATGCTTTCGCTGATATTCAGAATAAAAGAAAATAGCGTGGTAATGATGTAACAATGGCTTAAAATTAAACAATGATGAATTTTAGTTGTAACAACAAGCAGTGCTAAAAGAAACTTCCCTCCAATCATAGTCTACTGTAACTCAATAGTCCGCCCCAACTTCTTGTGTTGGAACTAGCAGCAAGCATTATATTATCTCCAAGTGGAATGCAATAAGATGTAGTGCTCTTTATGATGATGCCATACCACACCATTAGTCAGTAGGCTAATACAATTCCAGCAGTAGCCCCAAGCTGTTTTGGCCTTTGTCAATGTGTTCCATGTTGTTCAGGTTTAACAGTGTTACAATTACTTCAATTAAGTTAACTTCAAGAGCATTTTACACAGACTTGCCTTGGGTTATTAACTTTTACAATGTCAACAAGTTTTCACTAATACATTCATCTTAATTAGAATACAAGTGGAGGCTTTAGACTCAGTAAAACCAAAGAAATAGTATCAGATCATCCTTTTCAAAGAAAAGGAATTGTTTTAGCCAGTTAGAGGACAGAGATGCTGTTGAGTCACTGTCCTCACTACTAAAAAAAAAAAAAGAAACCCACAAAAGTTTATGCCCAAATAAATGTGTTAGTCTCTAAGGTGCCACAAGGACGCCTTGTTGTTTTTACTGATACATACTAACACAGCTACCACTTTGAAACCTGTCCTCACGACTGTACAGCTATGTTACACCAATCCCTCTGCTCTGACGGATTTATTACAAATATTTCTTAATCATGAAGAATGAAAACCCTGCGTTTTTTTGGATGAAGTTCAATAGCCACCAATCAGTTCACCAGTTTGTTTGACAGCTGTGTAGCTGCATCCTAAACTGGAATTGAAATGCCACAGCCATTCGCAGTCTCCCCTTAACGTGACTCTTCACCTTAACCTGGTTTCCAAATCTCATCGCTTTTGCCAGTAAAATACAGGTTTTCTTCTGTGTCCTTCCAACTTACTATCCCATATTTAGGATCCCTCCCATTATGGAAAAGTCCTAAGGAATTGAAAAGGGATGAAATCAACAAGTTGCTATAGAACAGCATGATTTTCTGTAGAATTGATTCTAAAAACTTACAGAATTTTATAACATGAAATCTTTTCTGTTGATTTCTTGAGACAATGTATATAATTCCATATAGACATATAAATCTCAATCAAATTATATAGGACAGTTATGAAAAAAATACAGTTATGAAAAAAGGTTATAATTTTCTGTTAAAAATAGAGGAATTTTCCATAATTGTCTTTTCAAGCCAGATTTAGAAAAAAAATATTAAGTACAGTTTCTCTAAACACCTAGTTATTTTGTATCTTGATCTTATGCTTGCTATGTTCTTCAACAACTTGAACTTACTAGTCCAATGCTGCACTCACCAATGATAGGGGTGATCTGTCCCTACACAGCGTAGTTGATATCAGCTGACCCCAGTGTTATAAAATGGATTTAGTAAAGCCTTAGGAAAATTGCAGCCTTATTTAAATGTTTGGGATATTTTAGTACTAATTTCAAATGCCTGACCTCTGCTGACTATCTATACTAGGCTAATAGAGTTTCCCATAAAATCTGGAGCAATCTAGTGGTGAATGTGGAGCAGGGAATCAATACAAATAATAATAAATAATAATAAATAATAATATATTATCTTATCATTTAGGAGCCCTAGTCTTGGACCAGGTCCTCATTGTGCTAAGCAGAATACAAACAAAAGGATCGTCCTTGCCCCTCAAAAATCACATTTAAGATGTTCTCATCTCAACATGGAAAGGGTGGCCTTGTAAGCCACCAATGGACTGCGATACTATGATCAAATTCTAAGTCATTTAAATGAAGAATTTAAACAATTGTTAACATCTTATGAGATTGTTACTGCACCTACTCTAGTTCCAGAGTCAGAATTTGCAAATAGCTCCCTTTTCCCAGGCCAGGAAACTCCATATTGATTGGCAGTCACCAGCTTGATGTGTTTGCATGTGGGAGACAGTGATTTGATTGACACCTTACTAATTGGTGAAGTTAATGTCTTTAAGTGATAGCTCAGATATGTGCCCTTATCAAAGGGTTTTTATGTATTGGGAGAGATTAAAAGTAAGATATAGAGTAATATCTTATGACAGTTTATATTGGAATCATTGGCAGGCTGAAAGTATGAACATAAAGCTTCTTTGCTGGAGCCCTGAAAGTGGTATTTAAACTTCACTACTGCTTTTGCTGCTTTAATCTACCCTGGTTTAAGGCAATAATAGGAATGATGAACCAAATTCATCCCTGGGCTAATACTCCACTGAAGTCAATGGAGTTACCTTAAGGATAGATTTGACCCTATATGCATACTGTGAATAAACTAGAGTAGGAAAGGCTATCTATAGTTCTGTGACCACTTCCTTCCCAGCTAGGAAGTTGTAAAGCTCTTTAACAACTGGAGCTGAATAAAATTTGAGTTTTCAATTAAATTTTCATCAAAGAATAAAAATAACCCAGATTTTTTTTTAGATTTTTCAGATTTTTTTTTACCATCTGTAAAATGTTGATGAAATATTGACACGCTTCAAAGATTAAAAAAACCAACAACAATTGTTTAAAAGTACACTGTTTCTTCAACTAGCTCTTTCAATAACCCCTTGGCCTCTTGGAAACTAGAACAATGTTAATATTTTCTCACAGGTGAGAACTTATCAGCCTGTCACCACACAAGCACTTTCCTCCAAGTTATACCAATCCTGTCTTTGCCTTGCAGGTTGACAACAGATGCATCCCAACCTCCAAGTCCCTTCAAAATACCTGCCTACCACTCCTCCACGCCCAGTGATATCCAGCCCACTAGACATCCACAGAAATCACAGATTCTCTATTCCCAAAGGAGCATAGTACCCCAGTTATCAGTTTTACCATAGACTCCTGCTCTTGTATTACACACACAGCACTTGAATTCAATTATAAGACCAAAGGAAATGCATTTAAGAAAGTATAGAAATTAAAATAGAAACAGGTGAGAGATGGAAACAAATGGTTATATGTAAAACAAAATTATAACATGTTTTCTAGAGACTAAATTTAACAAGTTATCTTCCTGTCAAAAGAAGCTTACCTCATCCAAAGTTCTTGTGTGTTTTCAACCAAGCCTTTTTGGGACCCTTTCTCATTAAGCAGACTTGTTCTCTGTTTCCTTCTACGTGAAGGATGCTTTGAGAGAGATACAAACGAGTGTATTTTATGTGTTGCGTTGTGTTTTACTGCGATGTGTTTGGTGCAGGCAGGGAAGGAAAACCATTTGTGAGGGCTCCACTTGTACACTGTTTGGTTTATGTAATTCTTTTTTTAATTTTTTTTAGTTATTTTTTTTTGTCCTACTGCTCCATTAATGTGAGGTCACCCGAAAGCTTTTAAGGCCAGTTTTGGTAGTTGGACAGATTTTTTAATTCTGTTGCTTTCAGTATTGTTGATGGGCTGTTAACTATTTTTTAGTAACAATTTAGGCTTAACTCTGTGAAGACCTATTGCATTTATATGTTAAAAGTATTATGCAGTGACTTTTAATTTATTTATTCATTTTCTTTAGCAAATTCATTACACCTTGTATTTTTTATTTACCCAAAATTTTGTGTTTTAAGCGTGGACAAGCAGTATTTTATATTAGTACATTTTACAGTTAGCGTATGGTTCATTTTCTTTTTTTGTTTTTGTTTAAGCTTTTCTGTAGCGATGGGCAGAGCTTAATTTCTTTTTAATTATTTTTAGGGTTTTATTTTATTTTAATTTTTTGTTTTAACCAATTTTCTTATATTGCATTTGCTAGCTGCGGTTGGGTTTTTTTTTGCAGTTATTTATCATAAATGGTAGCAGAGACAGGACACAGAGAGAGGCGTCACGTACGATTGTTTGATTATAACAGTAGATTTATGAATATTGTTGGGTTGCTTTTTGCTGATATTAGTTTTTTGAATTTTGAAGACAATGATAACCATTGCTTTATCCTTTTGGGGTGGTTAGATTTATGCTGATTTTTTCTTACACTGCCCTGTTTGATCACAGGCACATCGAGGCTTATCTGTATTACTTTTTTTGTGGTTTTTGTTTTTTTATAGGCAGGGCCAGGTTTAATGGCTTTTACCTTTTAAGGGTTTAGGGAATTATTCCACTGTTTGTTCTGCTATTTATGGGAGGTTGGTTTGTTTGCTTGTTTGTTTTATATTAGTTAGGTTTTGCGATTCACATGCTTGCTTTTGTGGGCTTGCTTTTGGATTTTAAGCCATTCGCAGGAGCTCAGACGCTCTGTTTTAAAGGGCCACATTAATGTTTACTAGAGTTTTGATTAGTTTTTTTTTTAAATTTTGCTTTCGAAACCACAGTGATTTTGAACAGAAACACAACCTATTGGGGGCCTTTGGAGCGCATAATGGATTTTAATTACGTAGTCTGTTTGTTTGCATGTTATTTTTCCTTTTTCAATATAACTGATTACACAGAGCACCTGAAGCTCAGTATGGGGCACTTCTTTTTATTTTTTATACAATTTGTATTATTTTCCTGTGTCAGTCTTATAACCGGGTTACTTCTTAATTGGTGTAATTTATTTTAATGTTGACTGTTACACACCTCCAAAAGGGTCATTTTGTTCCACATTTATTAATTAATTGTCTTCGGGGGATGCCAGCTTTCACCTCAAGCTCGTCAATCTGGCCTTTTTAATTATTAATGTTCATTACTAGTTTTTTGGGGTCCATAATTTTATACGTGTTTTTACTTCTTTTTAACCATACTTGGTTAGCAATGGCCTTTATACTTTTTTTTTTTCTAATGCCGTTGATTCCTTATTTCACAAATATCTTTCACAAAAAACCTTTTAAAAATACACGCAGTTTATATATATAATTATTTATATATAGTAATATATATATATTCTCCTCTCACCCCTATGGGTGGTTATTGTGTTCTTCCTCAACTCGGTCCTCTACCAGAGCCTGGGAGTTTGAGGGGTTCTGCGCAACTATCTTCAGCTGTTCCTAGCACTCCCACTTTCTGGACAGGGCTTGATGCTGTTCCTGGGATCTGTGGGCCACTCACCCAGCTTAGGAGTCACAGCCCTGGAGTGCTCCTAACCTCATGGACGCACTGTTGATTGCGATTCGCGAAGTCTCTCTAGTTCCTCTTTCAGGCATTGTACTCTCCGCTCTCTATTCCTTCTTCCTGATGTTGCTGTCATTGCACTGCTATATCATTCATCAGCACCTCTGTCTTCTGATGTTGCCTATTAACCACGAGTCTGGTTGCATTGGCTAGTACCTGCCTGTCCTCTGGATCTGGACGTCCCACAGATCTTAGCCCTTGTTTCTCCAAACTTCTTGGAATCTCCATTCTGTCTTGGGGTCTAGCCTACGCTGTGCAGATGATTCCTGTACACAATTGCCACCACTTGGTTTGTGCCGTTCAGTGTGTGCTGTTCCTGCCTGCTCTTCATCCTCCCTATGTGTTGGACTGTCTTGAGGGCCTCTCTGCACAGTCTGCCACCTTGGGTCCTCTCTAGTGTGGTAGACCCTGCTTCAATGGATCTGTGCGTGCGAGTGCCTTTCTGTTGTGCTATGATCAGTGCCTCAGTCTGTCTTTATCCCGCGCTGTTCCACATGGTAGGATTTCCCAATGTCAGCATTACTGCTATCTGTTGATGGTAGTCCATGCGGGGTCTTGTTTCTCGAGTCGTGTCGTCGATGGTCTCCTCCCATGTCTGCTGCTGCCTCGGCATTCTCTCAGCAGCTCATCCTTGGGGGCTATTTACTGGGCGTTAGCTGTGATGTCGGTTGCGCAGGACAGTAGAGCTTTGCCTCACAAGCGCCGCCGGCTTTCTTTTCCGACTGGTATACAGTCTCTGAGTGTTGGACTTGGGGTGGAACCTCGCGTGCATTGTGGGGGAGTTCGGGTCTTCATCGGCAGCTGCCGTGTCCTCCTTTGGCTAGCTCATATACGGCAGGGTATCTGGAAGCCGCAGTGTATTGTTGATGGTGTGGATCTTGTTCTCCCCACTGAGCTGGCTCTCAGGACCTGCTTATCCTTTGGTGATACTTGATGTTGCTGTCTTTCTTTGCTCTCATTGGTTTCCATGGACTGTGGGATGCCAGGCTACTTGAGCTGGTCTGTATGTCTGGCTATGTGCGTGCGCCTGGTAGTTGCCGACCCGTCAGGTGCTTGACTACCTTCCTCTTTCGATTCCATCGGCACACTTCTCAGCTGAATGACATCCCGATATCCTCACGCGTTAGGATCTGCGTCGTGCTTCGCGAGTAGATGTCCTCGTTCATTCTTAGATAACAGCTCGATGTCATCCAGTGTATGTTGTTGTCTCCACTCCTGACCTGCTACCTGTATCCAGTTCCTCTGTGATTATTGGCTGAGGGGGTTTAGCCTATGCAGAACAGCAGCGGGATAGTGGTCACCTTGTATCTGCCATACTTGATGGCACTGTGCAAGCTGCTTAAGTGGACTTCCAGTGTTGTGTCTTCCATAGTCCCTGAGTATCTTGAGCAGGTCCTTCGTTGTCCTGTTTGACTTTGTTTAGCGTCAGACACTCACAGGATCGCACGTCGTTGGATTGAGTCGTGAGGGCTTTCCTGTAGTCAATCCAGGCTGGTGCTCAGATTTGGGTCTGTTTGACCTTGCGATTGGGCGACTGCCCTCTATCTATGAGTTAACTGGTGTTTGAGCTCTGGTCATTGTTTCCCATCCCTTTCTGAGCTGTGCTCATGTAACTGGCCCATCTGGTCCGTGTTGCTTGGCGGCTATATTCCTGATAAGGACTTCCATGTTGTGCGGGAGGCAGGTTATTGGCCGGTTCTGTTCCTTGCAGGGGTCTTCATGTTTCAGCACTGTCCTTCCTTGTGTTGCCAGTTTGGGTGGGAGCCTGCTGCTGTCGCTGGTTCCTCTGTGGTTGCTAGGAGTTCATGCTACTGCTGTTAGTTTCTTTGCCAGTAGGTGTGGATCTGTTCGTACAGGCTGTGTCACTCTCATGTCTTTGACCCGCTGCTACGATGTCTTTCTACTGTGATGGTGACTGGGTTTCTGTTCTGGTCGATTGCTGTGCTCTGCTCCATGTCTGCAGCACTTTTGCAATGGTGTTATGAGTCTTCTCTTTCTCCCTATGTTCTTCCATACTGGTTCAGTTTCTGGCTGCTGCTAGGCTCTGCTTGTTATTGTGCTGTTGTTGCACATGCCAGTTGGAGTAAACCTTGGTGGTTTCTTTGGAGAACGCGGCATTTACTTTTTTTGGCCTCTGAGCTTTCTCGGAGTGATTCTCCTTAGCCTGGTAGCCAGTGCTGTGAGCCTTTGTTTAGCGTCTCCAGGCTTCGTGGCGTCAGGCCCTTGTATTTTTCATAGTCGAGTCTTATTCGCTTAATCTCTACACCTTCTCTGTGTTCGCCGCTGACTACTTCTCTCCGACTCGCTTGATCTTTCCTCCACCTCATTTCCAGGTGGGTACCTTCTGGTTGTTCTTCTTTGATCGTGTAGCAAGCATCTCCAGTGATTACAGAGCTTGCTACACAATCATAGTTCATTGGGTTTGGTTATTGGTTAGTCGTAGGATGTATGAGGGCTTCTGGCTCTTCTGATCTATCTTGATGTATTCTCCACTGAGCCTGGTAATCGTTTCGAGGATTGACTGTGCTGTTTTTCATGAATCTTATGCCTCATATCAGTGTGTGCTCTGCAGTGGAGGGGGTGCGTGATTTCAGCTCCAGGCGTGGGTGCACTCCTTGTTCTCCAGGGTCTTTCTTGAGTCTGATGTAATGTGGAGTTGGTCTATCTCGGTGCGAGAGCAGCTTCTTCTCTTCTTGAGCGTTGGGTTACCTAGTGTTTTCCGTAATGTGGATGTAGGTCTTTTGTTCCATCAGTCCCTCTACTGTTTCATATATCGATCCCCTTCTTCTGTGGTTCTACCTCTTGTAGTATATTCCATCATTCGGTTCTCTTGTTCATCATGAATGCGTCCTATATATATAAATAAGATGTGATTAAAATTGCTAAATTTTATAACCAAACATTTACATTTAGGCCAGGCCTCCCGTTCCTCTATTTGACTTACATAAACCACTATTAATTCTGTCTCTTACTACTAACAAAAATAAAAGGCCCCAGATTTATACTGTATAAAAAAAAATCCCATAGTCCCAAAAGTCTTTCCTTTCTGCGTCAGAAACTGTTTGAGCAAATAAATCAAAACTTATTTACTTCTTTATATACATTATAAAATTATGCTCCTTATATTAGGCCTCATGTTGTCAGAATGGTGAGACCTTCTAGTGTGAATCAGTAGTAGTTTTGGGTTGTCTGTTCCTTCTTTTTTTCTCCATGAATGGGGTGCATCTTAGTGATTAGTGGTGGCCTAAAGGACACACAGGGTAGTTAGGTGTGAGGATGGGTTGTCAAAATAGGACAATTATAACGGGAACTTGGTGATCTGACCCTTTAAGTTGTGGTTATAAAGAGGTCACCGCCTAATGGTTGCCACGGCTTGTGGCATGGCAGCTTTTCAAGGCCGTTACTGATGTTTCAGATGGGGACTAGAGTGCTGGAGTTAACTATGATCCATATTAAATCATAATTGTCGGCAGGCCTTTAAACCTAGTACTTGTGTGTGATGCTTATTTGATTGCCATCACAATGGCACCAGCAGCTCCTTATGTTGTTGTCAAGGTTAGAAACAGATGTAAGATCTCCCCAAGGGACCATGATTACAGCTTTTTGTTATTTCTAGCTGAGATGAGTCTGGAGAGACAGTGGACAACTAAAGCTGTATGATTTCTGCCAATATCCATTGGTGGATCACATAATTACCTTCATTTTTAAGTCTTGCCTTATTGTGTCCCAATTTGCCACAAGCAAGCAGACGCCCACACACAAAGAGTATCCCTTTAAACAAAAATGAGTGTTTCTACAGCAGAAAAGCTACTCAATAAAATTGATTCATTTTTGTTACCTTCTTATAAACGAGTTTCTGGACACGTAACACAGTACAAATAATATTAAAATGCTGCGATATCCAAATTCACATACGCAGCAGATTTATATTCAACAGCACAGCTTGTCTGGCAGCTGGAACAGTGAGGGGGGGGGAGTTACTGGGATATATGGAGTACAGGGAGTTGCCAGTGTTCACCAAAGACATGTTATGTTAGGCTCTAATGAAAGCCTCTGTACAGTTGGTAGTCAACCCATTGTAAATGTATTACATGGAAATTGAGGAGTTATGTTAGTATACTGAAAAATATGTTCTCTGATGCTATTAATATAGTGCACTGAGACCAGGCTGTTTCCAGACAGAGGTGAGAGACCAATTCTCTCCAGGGCGTCTTATTGGTCTATTGTCATGTAAGTATAACAGAGTGTATTAACTTTCTAAGTCAAATGCTAAGATGAACTGACAGAACTTTCAGCAGGAACACAGGCAGGAAGGTAACAGCAGTTGGAAACCCTATCTTGAGGTGACATTAAGCTTCTTCTTGGTTATTTAAGGGACAAAGGAGACCCCTGG
>NC_133773.1:49331342-49493461 GCF_003597395.2 Chelonoidis abingdonii | reverse complement strand
TAGTGAGATAATAAATATACAACATTAAGCTGTTTTAAATCATTAGAAAAGTGTGGATCAGGAAGGAAAACTGTGATTGAAAGTTAATTCTAATCTTCATTGGAATAACTCACATTCTTCAGTATCCACATGTGTACTCACTAGGGAGT
The DNA here is from genome assembly GCF_003597395.2 of Chelonoidis abingdonii. Taxonomy (NCBI): domain Eukaryota; kingdom Metazoa; phylum Chordata; order Testudines; family Testudinidae; genus Chelonoidis; species Chelonoidis abingdonii. Next base: position 49,493,312 of record NC_133773.1, on the reverse strand, counting down.
TCTCTGGCTACATGTGTTCTTTCCCATCTGCCTGCTAAATCAAAGATCTAAAAGGCACTCAGAGTCATTATATGGATCTGTGACACTCCCAGGAGGATACTGGTTCCATAATGCAGTGAATAATTTACTATGAGCTATAAAGCCAGATTTTCAGACATCAGCCTCCATTTTTGTGGGCACAGCTTTGCCCTTGCAATTAGTTATGCCTGTAATTTAAGTTATTTAGATGTCTCCAATTTGCAGATGCAATCATTGACATAGATGTCTAAATAATCTCAACTGCACGTGCAAAATTGTGCCTGCAGTTATTTTCACTTTCAGACACACTGACCTGCCTGAGTTCAGAATTAAAACTGGACACTTAGTATTTGCATCTATAACAAAAATTATCCTGCTTCAGTATTTTTACAGTCAAGAAAATTGTTACTTATTTCCTTCACTTTTAAATTGCAAAAGAAAGAAGTGCCTTTTGGTATGAACAAACTAAATACGCACAGGATAATTAATTTGGTACCATCTTTTCAAAGTTTGTACTTTTGGGTACTGTTTTCTCTTAATTTTTGTACGACATCTCTAGCAGTAAATGATGAAAGATTCATGAGGGCAGTACTACTACAAAATCAACATCTGCGTTCCACAGAGGGTGACATGGTCATATGTGTTTAGGGATTACAGTATTGTAGGCTGTGTAGTAGCATGTAGCCAATGGGGCAATATGATCACGCACAGACATGTACACACACATTTGAATTTTCAACTACTAGAGGGCTGCGGTACACAGGGATATTGTGGGTGCAAAGCCTGTTACTATACAGATGAGTAAGGAAACCCACAGTGATGGAAAATGTATATCTAAAATGTGAGATGGATATTTGTGGCATCTGTTGCGTATGTCAACGAAATCAGATTCTGCTATGAGTCTTTGATCACCATATTAAAAATAGAAATGTGTCTTAGATGGTGCTGTTCTTCATAAGGAAAATGATTAATGTATTTTCAGATCAGAAAAATTACTAGGGCGAGTGTTGTGTGCCCTGAGGAAAGAACATAACTTTGAATGAACAAAAAGTTCTTACAATGTAGTCTCAGATCTAGGGCTAGAATCGCACTATGTAATAATGGTATGATATATCGAAGCACTGGTACAAGACTGAACTGAAAATCCTGGCCCTACTCACCAGCCAGAGCAGATTTAGATGACACAGCAGTAATAAAAGCCTTGTGCCCTCTCTACATTGGTGTCTCCCATCTGGTGGGGTGGGAGAGGAAAAACTGGGCTAGAGGTGCCTCTGAAAAATAGATGTCCTATGGTGTTTCTTATATAATCTATGACTAAGCCCATCCTTGACCTGCAATTAATTCGGTGTTTACCAAAGAATATCACCTTAAGTTCTCTGTCAAGCTGTTAGAAGAGGAACTTAACCATATCATATTTGCAATGCAAAATAGACTCCTAACCTATATTTGTTACTCTAGATATTAGTTGAGCATTGAGTATATAACTGCATTACAAGTCAAAAAATGCCTTCTTCAGCCAGATTTACCAGCTGAGATGCAAGTTTGTGAAAGGAAAAATCTGTAGAAGTTTGGTAGCCCTAATTAAAAGATCTACTGATATTTTTGATTTAAGCCTCCCCCCCCAACATAGTCCCTTCAGTTGTAAAGTACAGAGCTTCCCTTTGCATGTTTTTTTCAGAAAGTAATGCAGTTTGTATCTCAGTGGTGACACATCATACCATGTGATGTGACAGTCCTTAATGAATTCTTTATTTAAAAAAACAAAACCCTGCAATGTTTTCTTTGAGTTGCAAACCTGCCTTGGCAGGTCTAACTTGAACATCCCTTTTGAAATATTTTCTTTTCTTCCTGCATATAGTTTTTTGATCAGGTGTCCTTTCCAACTCAACCTCTTTTGTGGAAAAGAAATGTTGCCACCTCAGCATGCAATAAAATAACTTAAATTAATCTTAAATGAGCATAGAGTACTTTACTCAACAAACAACAACTGAAAATGTTTCACTTAGCAAACTATGCAAACTCATGACAAGGTCTTCTGACATGTACATCATGTATTTTTTCACATCTTTCTTTTATATTTTAATATCTAAATTGATAACACACTTTAAAAAGCAAGAATATTTCAAACTCAAGTCTATTTGAGTTATGTCTGTTTTTTTTCTGAGTGTGTGAAGGGACAGTTTATCTGCTCCTTAGTATCAGTTATTCTGACATTTCAAAAACATCTGACTAAACTTGTTTAGTAATCAACTCTGTTTAGTAATCAATTTATAGCAAAGCTAGGTTAGCAGCAGATTGTCTTTCTAAACAGCCTATGAAATGATCTCACAGACTGCAAGTGTAACTGCTGTTAGTAACCACAATGCTGTTTCCTTGTTTGGCATCATCACAGACCATTACAAAGCCAATATGAATAGTATTTCATTAGGCATGACTAAATGATTACCTGTTATTTTACAATGTTGATTTAGAGACAAGCAAAAAGTTTCTCCACCGACAGTAAAACCAGAGACATTGCAAGAACACTTTTGCATCATTTCCCCAAACTATCAAGCAGCTATAGCTGCAATTTCCTTGCAAGCTCAGGCCTTTCAAAACTAGTGGAGTGAAAAACAAACACAGGCCCTTCATAGCCTTAGTGTATGGCAAGGGTGTGTCCATAGTTCAAAATGCCATGTTTTCGACCATATTTAAAACTGATCTTGAAGGACAAGGTTACAAGCAACTTGAAGGCTGCACACTAGGGGTTCCCACTGGACCTTCCCAAGGAAACGTGAAACATTCTCAGTGAAAAGAACAGGAGTACTTGTGGCACCTGAGACTAACAAATTTATTTCACATAAGCTTTCGTGAGCTACAACAGCTCACTTCTTCGGATGCACAGAATGGAACACACAGACAGGAGATATTTATACATACACATACAGAACATGAAAAGGTGGAAGAGCCATATCACCTCTAAGATGTAATTAATTAAGATGAGCTATTATCAGCAGGAGAAAAAAAATTCTGTAGTGATAATCAAGATGGCCCATTTCAGACAGTTGACAAGAGGTGTGAGGATACTTAACGTGAGGAAATAGATTCAGTGGCTGAGTCATTACACAGATTGGATCATTTTCCCCATGTTAAGTATCCTCACACCTCTTGTCAACTGTCTGAAATGGACCATCTTGATTATCATTACAAAATTTTTTTTTCCCCCTCTTGCAGATAATAGCTCATCTTAGGGTGGATTTGGCTACTTCCACCTTTTCATGTTTTGTATGTATATATATCTCCTTACTATTCTTCCATTCTATGCATCTGAAGAAGAGGGCTGTAGCCCACAAAAGGTTATGCTCAAATAAATATGTTAGTCTCTAAGGTGCCACAAGTCTATCCAATATTCATGTAGGCTCAAAACCTCAAGCCCAGTGCCTGACCTAATAACTGGGCTTGTGAGGGTTATGCCACCATCCAGCTCTCCTTCACTGGCATAATAAGAACCATACTAGCTGCAATACATAAGGGACCTCCAAAGACTCAGAGAAAAAGGCTAGATTTGACCCTTAAATAATAAAATACGCACTCAGACATCACCACACCTTGGACATATTGCTTATGGGTGAAGGATGAGTACTGTTGCCATCAGGAGAGGAGCACACCTAGTGGATTAGCAATATGATATCCCAGCAAAATAGCTATTTTTAAAAACAACATTATTTATATAGGGCCATTTTAGAATCACAGTAAAAAACTGTATAGTGTTTGTGTGTTGGGATATTAAGTTATCACTTCAGCAATGATTATGGCTTTCACTCCCTTAACCATAACCACCATACCAAACTGTAGTAAAAATGGCAGTACAACACAAAAACTAGGGCCCGTGTGATTGCTTAGACTACTGAAATAGCATTAAAAATACAATTGCCTGAATTATTTGTACAGGATTTAAAAGAATATATTATTGCACAGAAATGATTTGTTAGTGTACTTTAGTTCATATTTCCCATCCCCACTCCCTTTCTTTCAACAACATCATCTCTGTTGTGGGACTGTTCAGGCAAATCCAGAAACCCTGTGAAGCTATTCCTTTGAATACATGCAAAGTCTCTGGTTTAATGTAAGCTAAACACATACTAAGTCATATGAATTCACGTATTGAACACTCAGATATACGAAAGAAAATATAGTCCCTGACACATGTAGGCAAAGCATTTAGGGAAGACAATGACAAAAATACTTCAAATATACAAAAAACCCTGCATAAGAATAAAAAAGTATGTATTATGCCTGAAGACCTGCACAGAGAGAGGTGAAAAAGGGATGCTGTTCACAGCTCAAACTTCTTGGTTTAGAATGAAAAATTAGAACAAAACTTCTAAGGGGTTCAAAGTGCATCCAATTAAGAATAAAAGAAAAGATTTGTGATCTTACTTCATATAATTACTCTGCAAAGAGTTGACATACAAACACTTTCAGAATCCCAAGATTTAGACAACTTAAGAGAAGAGATGCTAACATTTTGCAACATCCAGAATGATGCTAGTCCAGGGAACTATATTTTCCACCACTTGTTTTTCAGGTTTGCATCTGTGGTGGCTATCATGAACCAACTTTTTTTTTTTATAATCACTTGGGCTCCCTAGCTCAGAATAATTGTTTTAAAGTAGGTCATGTAAAATTAAAAAGCAATTTTAGTAGTGGTCTCTTGCTATTGGGATTGAATGTTTCTAGAGAAACACTAATGTGCCTCCTATTATGCTACTGATGTCATGAACCTGCATGGCCTGAGACCTCAAGTCCATAAAAACCTGGGTCCTGGTTCTTATTTACTCTAAAGCTGCTTTGTACTGTGGTTAATTACATTTGCATTCAATTTTGGACTCTTTACACTGCCAAAGTAGTAAAAGGGGCCTTAGTGAAAGAGAAAATCAGGTCCTGTATATATATTACAACATATCATGTACCCTTATGGTTGGGAAATTCTTTTATTGCACTAGAGTCTTGTCTACACAGCAGTTGTAGAGCTCGCCTAGTATGGATATAGTTATATCAGCGTAAAGGTGCTTTATGCTAGCATAGCTATTCCCATCTAGGAAGGGGAATAAGCTATGTAGGTTTTAGACACCTTTATATCAGCATTCTTCCCCCAAACTAGTGGTTGTGCTGATAACTTGTTTTAACTGAAATAATCACCCTAAGTGAAATAGCTGTACTAGTAGAAAATTGTGTGTCGTTCAGGCCTAAACATTTGCCTTGTCACTGAAACTCTGAAGTTGCAGGTAACTTCATTTTTTATCTGTCATCCTCTTCCCACATAGAATTAGCAGTGTCGTGTATATGGAGGGAAGAAATAGGATTTCAGGTGAATACATTATTTCTCCTCTGCCCTAGAACCTCTAGCTAATGCCTTGATCTTCTCTTTCCTTTACTATGGAAACTTACTCTTTTCAGGATACTTTTCTTTTCCTCTCAATTTCCTCAACCAGAAAGCCACAGTTAAAAGTCACCTTATTCTCTCTCAATATCTCTGACTTGGCTCCATTACTTGTTCCACTTGAAGTTCTAGGTCTCATCCTCATCTTTAGGACTCTACACATCATATGAAATTTCAGTGCAGTGGAATTCAAATCCAAATCCTGTTTGAGTCAGCATCAAACTCTAACACTAGCAAAAACCTAACAGTATTTGTACCCTGATCAGGTTTTATTTATTTCAAAGCTAAGCCATTATAAGGAATCTGGTCTCAAGAAAGGATGTGATGTGTTGAGAGTGGTGAAAGGAAGATGATTTTACCTGTTATTTTGAAGAAGACTTGCAGTAGTCAATGCAAGAGATGACCAAGTATATTCATATTGGCTAACTATACAAGCTATGCAAGCTACATATTATATATAAACCCATGCAATACTTAATATGACTTCTAACAATATCTCTAGTACTCTAATACCTTTGTCAGTTTTGTTGTGCAGCGGGATGGCAAGATTCATGCAGATGGTTTTCACAAAAATAAATGCACTGAAGCATCTCAGAGGTACTTAAGTACAGTCAATTTTACATGTTGCCTGATTAGTGTACCTAGCAGATAAATGTTAAAATATTACCATTTTCCCCCTCTCCGAAAGCAGTACACTAAGCTAATCACACAGATGGAGTTTCATATTATCATTGCTTTAAGTGGGTGTGCAGTCCCTCTAATACAAGAATAAATCTTTCAGAACCTATAATGCTTCTCTAACTCAGCATTGGGTGACACCAGTCATTCCTTGTTTCCTTCAAAAGTATGTGCTAATCACATATCTTGTGTGCTCAGTGTTGCTAATGAGGAAGATGCCTATATTTTATTATCATTAACTATTATATTTATAGCAAAATATTAAATTTTGCACTCACTGACTCTTTATGTATGCTCTCCCTCATATTCTCCAGTTACTATTGTTAAACAGCGTTCATTTTTTTCCTTTTTATTCCCAAATCCATGCATACTAACTGCTGAATGCATTAAAACCAAAGCCGCCTGGAGCAGTACAATGTCCGCTTTTGTTCAAAAATACTTGATATAATAGAAACTGTTGTCTAGTTACATTGACATTTTTTCTGTAATTTGATTGTGTGAACTTTAAAAATAAGGGCTTCACTCCTTAGTGTGTTTCTCTTTACTCCCCAGCCACAACACAAACATCAGTAATGCTTTTCAAAAGTGGGTACTTCCGCTCATGGACGGTATACTACTTCATTCTGCAAAGAGAGGGATAGCATAATGGGACATCTGCACTGCCAAAGTGAGAAGTATTTTGTTCCTGAAACATCTTACTTATGATCCTACTTCTCAAGAAAAGCAAATTCATAATGTAAGTCAGAATGGTATGATTCAACCGCATTTCAAGAGCAAATCCACAGATGCTATAGCTGACAGTAATAGCAAGGTATTTCTTTTTATAGAAATAATGCATCTGGCCTTTAGGAATGCCATTCCTCATGAAAATAACTCTGGATCTTTAAATAACTTCAAATTCACATTGCAGAGTTTAGGATAGCCATGGGATATGTGTACCAAATGAAAAAATAATTTTTGCAGCATGTGAAAGGTGAAGTTTGGCATGAATAAAACAAAATAAAAACCATCATGAGATTTTATTAAAAGCTTTGCCAAATCCACATCTGCTTGTTAGTTTGTGAGAGCCAGAACAAAAGATAAAGAAAAAGAATATTTTAGAAATACTGAATGCCAACTACAAGTGTCTCAGGAAGAACTCTGTAACCTACTGAAAATAAACAGCATTTTGACAATGCTACATTCAAAATAAATAAATAAATAAATAAAATAAAGTGATCAAGTACAAACTTCCATCTCCTCTCCCTCACATAAATACACATTTTCAGAATATTTTTAATAAACTTCTCTCTCTCTCGAAGTATTAGCCAGGTTCTTTGTACATCACCATGAGTTACTAAATTTTCCAACAAAGTGGGTATTCACCCACAAAAGTTATACTCCGAAATGTCTGTTAGTCCATAAGGTGCCACAAGACTTTTTGCTGCTTTTACAGATCCAGACTAACACAGCTACCCCTCTGATACTTAAATTTTCCATTGTTTCCTTGGATTCCTGACTCTACTTTTAACATCTTGAATTAAAGTGCTTAATATATTTGGGTGGAAATTTTCTTTATATGTATCTAAATTGGTTTCTCCATGCACACACACAACTTCTAGTAACATATGGGTGTGCTCATTTTTAAACTGAAGCCCAGCCAGAATAGTTCTTTCAGTCTTGTTCTGAATCAGCAGAAACACAAACTGCATGTCATTAGAGTGACAAAGGCTAAAAAAATTAGCTTTAAATTTGATGCAGTAGCTTCGTCATCCATTTACTAAATCATGTTGAAACATTGTAACATCCTTTTATATTTTTGTAACTGCAGGTACCCTATCTATTAGCCCTAGTGTTCTTGTGTGCTGCTCTAATTTGTAAGCATGCACACACAAGGAACACATTATAGCCTTGAGAGACTGATTATCTCCATTGTCACATCTCTGTAGTACTGTATAATTGTTTCAACTGCTAGTACATACTAGTGATGCCTTAATTCTGAAAACTGGATGAGTTTCTGCTAGAACTGCCTAAATGCTAGTTATTTTACAGCAGAAAGAAGAAGTCCCATCAAAGACATTTAGGTCGTAATACATTCTTTTCATGCTGACTGAGCTATCAAAGGCTTATTAGCACAAGGCTATAAGTTAAAGAATATCAAGTAGAGCAAGTAGACTACATTCTGTAGATGGATTATAGCGGAATCTGTTATAATGATTCATTTGGGCAAACCCTGTTTTCATCATCAGATCAAAAACATCATTACATTCAGAGCCATAAAACAGTGAGTGTCAGCTTCCCAAAATCAGAAAGCAAAATCTTCATTTTGTAAGGAAAGATTAAAACCCTAGTAGGTATTTGAGTACCATGGTGGCTTAGCTGAGTGCCATTCAAAGACAAGTTTCAAAATAGCCAATGGCTCCTCGTTAGTAGAGTTAAACCACTTATAGGCTCTGCTGTGGGGCTCAGATGCCCTGCTGGGTGCCTTGGTCTTGGCTCCTTGATTAGAGGAAATAAAGTGATAGTATCTCCCAAACCTGGATGACAAGTCCCTCAGAGAAGGTTGGGTGGGTCTTCATGATGTGATATTTAACTATATATACGCTTTGATCAGCAGTGAAATAATTAACTATGTGTTTATTTAAAGCATCGTGAAAAAGTTGCACCAGCTAACATTAAAATTGTGTTTCTAACCAGTTTCATCAGTCAAAGCAAATCCTTGTGTGAACACTCATGTCTGTTTGAGAATGGCTTATTTCAGTTTATCTTAAACTGATTCCTAACTCATGTAAGATTAACTAAAGTAAGCCACTCTTAAACCAAAATAAGAAAGCTCACAGAGGGTTTGCGTCAGTTTAACTAAATCAATGAAAACAAAATCACACCTTTATTTACATGAGTTCAACTTTCTCACACAGACAAACCTTCAGTGAACACCCATTTTTGATGTTGGTAAACCATGTGCCCAAGCTGTAGGCATTAGCGAAGAACTGACAGACTCATAACTGGAAACCAAATCAGCTCACCTGTGTGCTAGTTTGGTTCAAAATGGGTATTAGTCTTATAAGAATGTATTTAGCATTTCGACTCTCTGAAATTCTTATACGTTGCTGCATGCATTAATCTTACTTGCAGTGTCTGTATTCCATGTTATAAGGAATATGTACATTTTGCTTTATAACTTTGAAAATGTTTGCTCTGAACCACATGTGAACTCAGGCATGTGAATCACACCCTCCACTCCACCCATTAATGAGCCTTATCAAGATTAAATGGTCCATTAAGGAACATCACACTTACAGGATTGATGAACGGCCTTATCACACCTTGGAAATGCTATGTGCAAGGGAGCTCCTCTCATGGACTGAAAGTCCAAATGTCAGAGTTAAAACAGGGTCACTAGAAAAGTTTTCGTCTCTTTGCTATTTGAACGCTCAGTGGGCCAGAGACACTACACTAAAGCAGAGATCTCCAGGGTCAACATGGGTCTGCTGTAAAAGGTATTTTGAACTGACAAATTACTGCATCTCTGTCACCTTAGCAACCATAGATGGTAATTCATTTGTGTTCATATGCTTACTTGCTTTAACCTGTAAATAATGCTCTATTATTTCTATTTCCTAGTTAATAAACCTTTACTTAATTTATTACAGGATTGGCTACAGCTGTTGTCTTTGGTGTAAGACCTAAGACACAGATTGGTCTGAGGTAAGTCACTGGTCTCTTGGGACTAGGAGCAGCCTGAATATTTTGTGATTTATGGTGTAAGTGTCTATTTATCATTAAGTCCAGCTTGTCTGAGTGGCAAGATAGTCTGGATAGTCTAAGGGAATTGTCTGTGACTCCATGACAAGACTGTTATAGTGATTCAGGAGTTCACAGTTGTCACTGATTTGGTAAAATCTAATTACAGAACATACCACCAGTTTAGAGTGTCTGCCCTGTTTTTACAGTCTGCCCTGATGTAGGCACTCCTGGCTGTGGACCACTCGAAACAGAGAGAAACCACTAATTCAAAGATTTCACTTTCCCAGAGAATGCTGTTGGTTAGAGCAGTGGTTCTCAAAGCCGGTCCACTGCTTGCTCAAGGAAAGCCCTTGGAGGGACTAGCCAGTCTGTTTACCTGCCACGTCCGCAGGTTCAGCCGATCGCCCCTCCCACTGGCTGTGGTTCACCACTCCAGGCCAAAGGGGGCTGCAGGAAGGGTGGCCAGCACATCCCTCAGCCCGCGCTGCTTCCCTCAGCCCCCGTTGGCCTGGAGTGGCGAACCGCGGCCAGTGGGAGCTGCAATTGGCTGAACCTGCAGACAGGGCCGGCTTTAGGCCTATTCCACCAATTCCCCTGAATCAGACCCGCGCCTAAGATGGCCCCACGCACTTCCCTGAGAGAATCCCTTCCCTGGCTAGAGGGGCCTTTTTAATTTTTACTCACCTGGCGGTGCTCCAGGTCTTCAGCGGCACTTTGGCAGCAGGTCCTTCGCTTGCTCTGGGTCTTCGGCGGCACTTCGGCGGCGGGTCCTTCAGTGCCGCTGAAGACCTGGAGCGAGTGAAGGACCCACCGCCAAAGTCTCGGAGTACCACCAGTGAGTACAAGCCCCACATGTTTTACATGTGTGGGTGTGGTTTTTTTGTTTTTTTTTTAAGTCATCTCTGCTGGGGCCCCATCTAAACTGTTTGAATTGGGCCCCGCACTTCCTAAAGCCAGCCCTGCCTGCAGATGCAGCAGGTAAATAAACCAGCCTGGCCCACCTGGGCTTTCCCTGAACAAGCAGTGGACCAGCTTTGAGAACCACTGGGTTAGAGGACCATGCCATGGTCTTCTGCATTGCTTGTATCCATTTCCATAGTATAGGGACATTTCCATAAGTGAGATAGAGACATGGAAAAGCAGCTGTGTTCTGTGTGGTAGCTGAACAAATATTACTATTTTTCAGATACTTCTGGAGTTTGCCTACCTCTCTTTAAAACCTCTGCTGCTTCTACACTTCAATATTTTCTTTAGTATCCTAGTGTGTAGCAGAATTGACAGGCAAATTATCCTTTAAGAGTATTAAAAATATTCTCCAGATAAATTATATTAAAATATGTGTGAGTAGTGATTTTTCCTGTCTTGGGTCTTGAAAAATATCATTTTTTAAGATCTGCAGTAGAAATTAGTATGAATTAACCCATAATTTGTATTTCTTTCCCCCTGTACAATATGCACCACAGGAAAGCAGAAAGTTCTAAAAAGAAAATAGCTCTGCTCTTGGAATACTAGCAGAACTTCAAAATATCAGCCAGTCTTAGTACACAATCAGAGCAGTGGAACTTTTACCAGATCCTGCTTTTTGTGTTTTGTAGCTCAAGCACAGCTGGTCCATTCTAATGCCATCCACATCAAGTTTTAACTCATACATAGGCTCTGACACAGGTTTGTAGCAATGTATTTTTAGCAGCACTGTACCTTTTAGGTACCAGCTGGTACCCTTAGCTAATTACTCAAAGAACTTAACAAAGGTCAAAAAATTAAAAAAAATACATTACCTGATGTTCTTCCATGTTGTTATGATACTTGTTAAGTAGGGAACATTATCTCTGCAATATTTGCCTGGGAGAGGGGGGATTTCTCTTGTTCTCTCTGCACACAATCATCGAATAGTTCACAAACTTGAATGTAAGTAATTAATATAAAATTTCACTTCTCAGTAATTCTTAGGATTTATGTAAAACATTAAAAAAAAAGATAAGGATTTCAGTGATGTAAATTGAACTCCACCATCCCACTCAATCCCACCTCCTCACACAGTAGCATGAGTTTACACAAAGCTCTGAGGTCAAGAAATATAAGATTGTCAGACTAAAAGGGCCAATCCTGCAGCTCCTTTGTAGTTCAGATCTACTGGGTGGTAGCAGTATGTGGGGAGTGAGGCATTCTAACTTTGCCAAGAACCAAATCGTAGAGGGCCCTTATATGAGACACTAAACTTATTCTTAAAAATGGGGCCAATATTTTCAGACAAAATTAGTAAGTTTAGGCACTTCAGCTTTTAGGTTCCCAACCTGAGACTGCACTTTCTGAAACATCAGACCCTTAAACTCGACACCCACTTTTGAAACTCTTGGCATGGAAGATATATTGTTGGCATTTAGCCAGAGATGTTCCATTTTCCCATTGCTGGAACTGCTATGTCAAACCCAATTGTAGTGAATATATTTTTGCCCATTTAAACAGATTCACACACCATTTTGGACAACTAGACAAATGAAGGGGAAAGACTTGCCAAAGAGCTGTCCCTATGGAGCTCCCTATTAACTACACATCTGTTCAGGCTCACACTCTTCCAGTGTTATTTTACATCAGTCAGTACACTGTCTCTAGAGCTGCCCATCTAATAGGGTAGCATGTGAACGCATTATGCACTTAAGATCCTGCAGCATAATAGAATTGACACTTTCTTCCATCATCCCTGAAGAAGAGCTCAAAAGCTTGTCTCTTTCACCAACAGAAGTTGGCCCATCAAAAGATATTATCTCACCCATCATATCATATTTTTATAGCCAGGCAAAACACATACAAAGTTCTAAGAAATCTAAGAAAAAAGCAAATAGCTAGAAAAAAACTAGGCAAGACATTATAAGACAGTACAATTTGTACTGATTACTGCTCTATTTATATCAAAGGAGCTGTATATATGCAGATCTGGCTGTTGGTAAATGTCCATTTACATAGCTGTAGATAAAGCTGCCTTGGGGAAGATTTTCAAAAGCACCTGAGGGATTTTGGACACGTCCCATAGAAATCCATATGGACCCATGCTCAAAAGTCACTTAGGCATTTGCAAATGTGAAAAGGGTTTTATGACACATTTGGGATTTATGTTTGTTTGTTTTTAACTCTCCCTTATGCATCTGATTGTGCAGTTCACACAGATCCCTAGCCATTTCTTTCTAGCATATCAGAAACTAACATTATTTGAGAACAGTAGAATGTGGGAAATTTTTAAAAAGTCATCTGAAATGGAAATTTATATGTTAGGCAAACTCTTCGGGAAATATATTTTTCTTCATTCATAACCTGTTCTGGACTGCTGCACTCACAAATTACATATAGCTCAGTGATACAACTCTATATACTGGGCCTGAAATTATTGCAGCATTTTGCACTTAGGCTTGCAGCATTTCGTAGCATGTGGCATGCCTTTCAGTGAAGTGAAAGACATATCACAGGCTAGCTGTTCAGCTGTGACATGCCTTAGCCTAGGTCTATCAGTCAAAAAAATTGAGTGTGACATGCTTTTCACTTCACTGAGAAGCATGCCATACATTACAAAATGCTGCAGCCCTCTGTCACATTGTGTATAAACAACTTTTATTTTGTGTTCTCTCAAAGACCAATCACCCTAAAAAACCTGCTGATTTCTTGTTGAATTTCTACAAGAAACACTGCAAATATTGAGGTGATCTTATTTTCATTTGCAAATCTGTACATTTTTAAGAGAAAGCAATGTGCATGAAGTCTGAAATAGATCAACACAACAAAGATATTCACATTAATAAATATATTATTGAAATATACATAAATTAATCTATGTTCTTATGTCACACATACCAAAATGGTACCCTGGAACTTAAAATTACCTGTATTAAATCTCTCAAAAAACTGAGGGAGATTTGTAAAGGGAAAATAGTAGTTAGCTGCAATAACCTCTCACAGGCTTTCAATGAGAATTAGGAGCCTAACCTCTATATGTGTGTTTGGAAGAAAAAAAAAGAAAAAAACCCTCATCTCTACATGCACTATACATGGGAAAGGGTAATATATTCATTTATGGACTCAAAAAACAAAATACCCAGAAAATATCATTAATATGCAGAAAACTCCTTGATTGTTGGACACTGACAGCTTAAATCTGCTCTCATACCAGTTTTATACCAGTGTAACTCCAGTCATCTAAATGGAGTTACTCCTGATTTACCACTTTAATAGCTTCTATTAATTACATATGCAGAGGGTGATGTGCATTGCTTGTTGTGGTAAGTACATGAAATAGATTTTACGAATGAAGTATGCATCCAATTTTCTAATTTCATATACAAATGTGCAAATAACTGTTGTGCATGGATAGAGGTTCTTACTTTCACATTATTGTGCATCCTTAATTCAGAGTCTTTGAGAAGAAGTATTTTGCGAACCTTTAGAAAATCTTTAGGAGAGAATGCTTTTAGGTAGTGCCCTAATTAAGTTTTTAAGAGACAACAGTGACTTTAGCGAAGCTACCTCAATTTCTAAGAGCATTATACTTGTGGTACATTAGAGAGCAGAAGTGGGTCAATAGTACAGAGAACTGGCTTTTATGATAGCCTCTGCAGTGCTTTACGCATTCCATCAATCAGAGATTCATGAAACAGATCTGGGGTGAAAACTGAGTTCTAAGACTTTTTTAGTAACCACTTTTCTAGACTAAGGGTTGTAGCATCAAGTTGTAGCATCAGGTCCTAAATGACTAAAGCCCTGATCCTGCAATGAGTTCCGGAGCATATGCACAGAGCTCATTTCAGGCTTGGGGCCTAACTGAATTGTCTGAAATTAAATTACATTTGCATAAGTTTGCTCCCTGTCATAACAGAAAGAAACCCTGTGTCATTTATCTGTTCAAATTTCATACACTTTCCATTAGGAAGGGTTTATTTTTCAAGATTACTATAACAGAGGTTTGAAAAAATGAGTATTATGTTACAAAAGTTTAACTTCATCAAATTCAAACTGCAAACCTTTGCATTTCATGAAGTCATATAATTCAACCCCCAAAAGTTATTTCTTATGCTTTCACTAACATACATCAATACAGTTTGTAGTATAGCATAGCAACTGCTGGCTACAAAAAAAGATGAAGTTGTCTAAATAATGGCCACCTTCTACTCCGAGAGAGATAAAGTCCCATGTCTCAAAGGGACTTACGTACCCAGCTCTGAGTTGGAGGCAGGCACCTGTTTCTCTGTGAGCCTTCTCACATCTTCAAGTGATGTTTCTATGCCAGGTGGAGGAGTAGGAAATGAGGATTGTGTCATATTTCCACCACTAATAGCCCTGTGGTTAGAGCACTCATCCATGATGTAGGAGACCCATATTCAAGTCCCTGCTCTGCCCAGAACAGGTACTTGAACCTAGTGCTCTCACCTCCTAGCTGAGTACTCCCAACCACTGAGTTATGGGGTATGCTGGGGGAAAATGTCTCAATCTGTCCTGTTGAAGCTGTTCCGCTTTGTATAAATACATTTTCATTGGGCCACAAAGAAAGCATGACTATAGCCCAGTAGTTAGGGCACTCACCTGAGAGACCAAGGTTCCAGTCTCTTTTTCCATTGAAATTTAAGTATTTTATAATACTAAAGAGCTCTGAGAATGTCTGAGAATGTCTATCACATTTGGCCCCATAAGTGAGATAGGCAGAGGAATGCCTAATCTGAGAATCCCACTGGAATTTAAGCACTGAGCAGTTTGGCAGCATCAAGACTTAAGCAGCTTTGTGCATGCCCACCAGGAGCAGCTTAGGCACCTGGAGGACTTTAGGTATCTAAAGAGTTAGACAGCAGCTAGGCAACAGTTTGGAGAATCTAAATTTTAGACTTTGGCACCTAAAGAGGCAGTTAGGCACCAAAATCCCTTTGTGGATCTAGCCCTTAGGCATTGGTCCTGGAAGCTCATATACACAGGTGGATCTCTATGTCTGGATGATACCCCACTAAAGACGACAATGGTCCATCTATGTCTATTAACTTGCAGGATTAGGGGGTCTTTACAAACTTACATAACTTTATTTGCATGAGTAATCCCATTAAAGTTGATAGGCCTATTCATATGAGTAACAAAATGCATATGTGTTAAGTATTTACAGGATTTATTTTACTTTTATTTTATTAAGTTCCATGTGTGAAATCATCTATCCAGGGCCCAAATTTTACTCAGTTACGCTCATGAAAATTTGAAAGTTCTATGCTGAAGTTCCATACAAGCAAATAGAATTTGCCCCACAGTGCCTAGACAGTGAATAATCATATAATAAGGAAAGTTTAGATAAAGGTATCTAATTTTAAAAAGTAATTTTACAATATTTTAAACTATGCCTCTATTATTTTTCCATATCTTCCCACATACAAACTAACAAAAACAATTACCTTTGTAAAATTATACATTGAGGAGATCTGTGAGATGAAAGCTACTGCCCACAAACCTGCCCACTGAATGTTTTTAATGATATCTCTACTCATGTTCTTTGGTGAAAGTGAAAAAAAAAAACCCAACAAACCCTAATTGGGCTTTTCACTGTGACTTGCTTAATCTGAATTTTGTTTGGGAATCAGTGTGTTTGATCTGGGAAAGTAATTTAGAATGGATTTCAGTAAATCCTAAAATGCAGTTTTAAGCAGATACATTTAACAGCTCCAAAACAATTACAATCATCTTATGATACCGCAACAGTTAAAATCAAATAAAGAACATTCATCTACATAGCTAAACATATCAATAACAATTCTTCTTTTATTTTTAGTTTCTATGGTAGTTCTGTGCCAAGTTCTGCAAACTTCACTGTCATGGGTTGTATATACCCTTTGCTGGTTCAGCAACCAACGGTTTAATGCAGAAACTGCTGGCTAGCAATGATTGGCAGCTTCACAGCATCTGGGAGAATAAAAGAGCTGGGAAGCAGAAGGGCAGGGTGGCTGCCAGAGAATGAAAGGTCTGCCTGCAAGAAGCAGCCTAGACTGATAACAACCGGAAGAAGGGATAATGACAGGCAGAGGCTGCAGAACCACGGGAGATAGAAAAGGAGCTCAGGGAAGAGTAGGAAAATGGTGGTGGACTGATTCTGCCAGCCTAGATAAAGGGTGCTGAGATTGAACTCAGTGGAGTGGGTGGGCTTTGGTTCTCCTACGTACTGCTTAACAGGGACTTAAAAGAAAAAAGGGGTTCCAGGCGCCTTGAGGGCAAGTGCCAGATAAACTATGCCAAACATAAGGAGAAGTCCGCATACCCCAGTGGGACAGACATTAACATTTTGGTCTTCAGAATAGGACTATGAAGACTCAGCCAATAAAGGTGGACTGACTGCCCCTCTGATTTGAGCAGACTCTGCACAGCACCATGCCTGACCAAAAGAGGGTGCTGACACACTGGGGCACCAGCAACCACTCATTCATGTAAGTACTTCTTTACTTGCACAAATAGACATTCATGGGTGTCAATGAGACAACTCATGTCAGCAAGACTTGAACTAAGAGAATTACCAAACTATTAAGCTATAGTAATTCCTCATGTGCTGTGATTAAATAGCAGGTACCATATTAGCTTAAAGAAGTTCTTGGAACTGGGTGGAAAAAGGTGATTCCACTATGTGGAGGATTTAAATATTCTGAGATTTGGTATGAGTCAAATTTGGAATGAAAACCAACAATTTTGAGGGTCTTCATGGAAGAGAGTGGAGCCCTGGATCTGAGGCAGTTTGCCTAGCAGGGAGCCCTGGACCTATGGGCCCTGTAAATCCTGGCTGCCAAGGCACAGTGAGTCTGGGTGGCAGTGCTCCCTGGACTGGCAGGCTCTCAGCTCCCTGTTATCATTCATGGCAGGCTGAAGAGGAGCCAGGTGCCTCAGCCCTTCCAAGCTTTTGGCTTTCTTTCAGCTTGACAGGTTGGGCTGACAACAAGCCAGGCCAGTGAGCTAACAGGAAACCAGACAGGTTTATGTCAGAATCTGGACTGAGTTCCAATGCAACCTAAACCATCTCTGTGAAAAAACTAGATTTTGAGAAATGAACATTCTCTGATGGTAGAATGTTCTGTCAGATTTTTCTGACCAGCTCTAGAACTCACATGTTGTTTGTGCACAGTAACCTGGGGTACTGCTGCCAATACCTTAGAGCAGGCTTTTCTGTATTTTAATATTGTCCTTTTCAGTTACCTTCCACTTCCTGTAAATTATTTCTTCTGCACCAACACTCTGGGATTTGTTCCTGGCCCTACTGGTGGTCCCAAAGAGTGTTTAGCAGGGATCTTGGGCAGAGCCTCCCTTCCTCCCAGGCACTTAATCAGCAGCATCTTTCCTCCTCTCCTAGGCCACTATCTCTGCTTCTTTCCTGCCTCCTCAGTCAGCTGCTCTGAGTGAGGCAGCAACTACAAAGGAGGAAGGTGAGGAAAAGGCACCTGCTAAGTTGTTCATCAGCAGTGAAAGCAGCTCCTAGTGGCAAGAGTGTAAATCAGCAAAAAGCCTTAATCCTTGCACTCCTTCAATCCTCTTTCTTTAGGTCTGGTCCCTCTCCATTAAAGTAAGTGAGAGTTTTGCCATTGACTTGAATGACAGCAGAACTGAGCCCTTGAGCAGGAAAGCCTAGTGGCAGCTCTGTCTGCACACATGATCCTGGGCAGAAGCCAGGCAACTAAGCCTAACAGAGGGAAAGGACAAGACTAAAGAAATCCACCAGTTATCAGTATATTTCTAAAGTAATTTATAGGGGTGATCTTCTCCATGCTCTGTTCTGTGGGGAGTGGTGGGAAGAGCAAGGGCCTTAACTAATAATCCATTAGCGCTAGCAATTTCCAACCTATTGATGACCTGGTTGCATACAATTTTTAGAGCTAAAAGAGTTAACCTTCCCAGAACACTGAACTGATTGAGTGAGAGAGATGGACCAAAGTGAAACTTATAAGGGACTGTAAGTGACCTTTACTTACACGCCTTCTGACTCAGACTTCCATTTAACTTCAGCAAGAAAATGGTGCTACATGTCTCTCATTCAAATTACACAAAGTCTTTATTCTTTCCTTCCTTGAATATGGGGTGTATTTGAAGAAATGTGACAATACATTACTGACAATTACTCATGTCAAAAGGAAAGTGGAAACTCTATAGTATGTGGCAAAACTCATGTTTTTTCCCCCGCAGATAATTAATATTTGAGTTTAAAACTAGGCATATAAGTTAGAAGTGGCTATGGTTGGCTTTAAACTTGGTGCTAACAGTGATCTTAACCTACACTCTCAGCAATATCCACTAAGACATTTTCATCTTTTCTAAATCACTCCTGAAAACTCAGCTTTTGTGGGATGCACAAGACACATGAATCAATATTATCTGCCATCCCCCTTGCTTTGTATTTGAAAATATTTTCTTAAATAAGCCACCAAGATGTGCAAGAACCTAAACTGCATACTCGTATTGCTATATCCATCAGTCTCCCTTAGCCTATCCCTTCACCAGCTCTTTGTCACCCTCATTTGGAATACACAATCTAAAACTTAAGCCCCTTATTCTGTAATTGGGTGGACAGACCCTTCCATCCGTGTGGATTTAGCAGGACTGGGGTCTTAAACAAAGACTTATATGCATGCTTAACTTCAGTGGGACTGTTCACAGTACTTAAAGTTCAGGATGTGCATAAGGTTTTGCAGGATTTGGGCCTAAATGTACATATTCTCAGGTAGAAACAGTGGGCTGGATCCTACCAAGCCTCAGTCTGAGGCATTCTTTGTGCAGGGAAACTTCAGGTATTGCAAGCTACCATTATGGAAAGGGATTATGGCCAGGGCACCACACTTGGTAATCCCAGTTGCCAGAACTACTCCGGGGGGCTATGGGCAACAAGCATAAAACGAGCAGCGTATACACTACTCTCTTTTATTCTGGGCTCTGGCCCAGTAGCTGGGCAGCCCTAGGATCAGACAATTGGAAAAGACAGTATAGCTGAGGATTTGACCTGGTATCTCTTTGTGTTTTGTGGAGCACCCAGCATACATGTGGGTGCTGTGAAATATAATCTATTCTTGGTTTGTATTATCATTAATAATTAAACCTAAATCTGACTACAGTTATGCACCAATCAATTTAATTAAACTCTTGGAGAAAGCTATTTGTCAAACAGCAACATAAGTAATGAATACAATTCTTATGTTAGTGTCATTTTAATATACTGTGAATTTCACTCTCCATTTTATAGACACTAACTATTCAAGAAAGCCAAACTCAGTAAAAGATTTTCATAGCAATCTTCATAGAAGAATAAAGATCACCCAAAGTAAGTTTCATAAAAATTACTGTCAGCTACTGCAGTCAATGGTTAATCATTTCATCCAGATGCAATTACAACAATTTTCAACTATCCTAACTTTAAATTATGTTCTATAATAACTTCTTTTGTAGGAATTAATGTGGCTTTGATAGAGAGTTATGCTGACACTGACTGCAGGAAGCAGTGTATATGGGAAAAGTTACATCCTCATAAACCTCAGCTCTCTAAGTAACTCCAAAGGAAAGAAAAATGGACATTAGGTCTCTCTGCATGTTGTAAGTGTATGAACTGGGGTTTTTAGTTGAGAGGTCAAATATAGCCATACATTTTGTCAGATTTCTGTTCCTTAGCCTGTGTTCTTTCAGAGGGAGACATTTCAGGCAAAATTCAAAACAAAAAACTCACTTTATTACATAACTTCTACAACTGCACTTTTAGTTGTAGAAGTTATGTAATATGCACTCACAGTTCTTGTTGGATCCTTTGTGCCTGCCTTAATGAGAACCCAGTGCACAAAATATAATTAGAGCATTTCTTTATGATGAAGTACATAAGTCCCATTTGAAGTATTCTACATAAAAACATAACAAGTGTTGACATTTTGCAAACACTGTCACACTTAAATTTATTTGAATTGCTGAAACCTCTTTACCTGATATTATAAACAAATTAGTCAAAGGAATATTCACATAAGCACTGCTAACCACGGACTGAGTTTGTACTTCATGCCTGTATTTCCAATTTGTGCCTCAAGGCACTTCTGTAACACAATAATAAATATAACATGAAAAATTTAGATAATAATTTTATTAATTCTTATCCTTGGTATTTCAGCTTTGGTCTGTTGGCTTTACCACGTGTTAGTATGTTAGGATTTTTTAATCTTTATAAAGCTTTAATCTCTTAGATAACCGAACCTCTATAATCTATAATGATGTAGTATAAAGTCTGAGTTTTGTGCCAAGCTGTGATAGGCAAAGGATCATTGAACATTGTTCTTTTTCTTCCATGGACTTTCCTATTTCCATATATTAGAATGCATCCAATTTACTTCTCAACTTAGCCATTCCAGGAAAAGTCACCACCAAATTTAAAACAATAGAAATGTTTTTGCGCTAGACTCAATGATATTTAAAAAGAGGTCAAGCCAATTTTATGCACTAGATGTAAAGCTGTCTTTTACTCATACTATGCCATCAAACAAATCTAGCTAATACAGTGCATAGACAAAGCATAAAAAAACTGTTAAAGGGTAAGAATTGGGCTATAACTATAAAAGAACCGTATTTAAATTGCCTAAAGTTATTACATAGGTGGTACACTCATTTATATTATAGTTGCACTGAGAAATACTGCTATATATTTAAGTGTCTGTCAGTGTTTTCATCATAAATTCCATTTTGGAGGGGTTTATAAATCATCTATGTTAGTTTGCATTGGGCTGAAGTCTGGTGTATAAAAGTATGTTCTAGATGCGATTCGCCTTTATTTTAACTAAAATTTGATTTAAATCACTCCAGAAATTAAGAAAAAGTCATCACATTAATATTAGGCTTTTTGATTAGAGAGAAGAGCAATAAAACGAACTAATTTTACTCCATAAACTTGAGCTAAAACTTGTAAATAAAATGTTGGAATTTCTCAAGGGAGACTTCAATGGGTTTTGGATCAGGCCCATAATAAAGCTTCAGTGCTTTTAGGGGAAAGTCCTGGTCCCACTTCCTCAAATGCAGAGGCCATCACACACGCACACTGAATCAGTGCAGTTCAGTTGCACAAGGAAGTAAGCAGAGTTTGCAATTAGGTCTGCTCTTCATATCACACAGAAGCATAAAATGTAGACAGTAGTAAAAGTATGAAAGAAAATTGTATTCATATCATACTATGTCATGGAGGGAGGGGAACTTAGAGAAATTGTTAATGGTCTGATTAAAATTGGTAACTAGATAGCTGGCATTGTGCATTGCAACACCATTCTCTGAGGCCTTTGTTGCCCAGTTATAATACAATGCTTTCAGTGCTTATACTGATGAGTACAGATGGCTATTCCTTTCTGATTGCCCCCAGTTAATGGTTCAACAAAGGAAAAAAGCTGGAGTACCATGATGTTTGTGGAGTCATTTTATTTCTAGTTCATGTGCTGAGGGACTGTAGCGGAGTGATTACCTGCTCCTGCCCTGCAGGGCTTGAAACAGCCCCAGAGAGGGCTGTGGCTGGGGCATGAAGCCTGGGCTGATTGGAGGAAAGTAGGATCAGCTGGGGCCATGCCCCAATCAGGCCCAGCTGGCCCCTATAAAAGGCTGTGAGCCAGAGGCCCAGGCAGTCTTTCTCTTCATTCAGACAGAGAAGGGCCTGGCTGCAAGTTGCCAAGAAGGGAACCCAGAGTGAAGCAGGGCTGGGGATAGGCCTAGAGAGCCAGGGAGCTCCAGCCTAGGAAAGCCCCAGACTGAAGGCCTGGTAAGGCCTGGGTACTGGATACTTAGGTCCTGGGTTGTAGGGGTCAGCCCACAGGTAGACAGAGGCAGCAGGTCTGAACCCCCTTTATCTATGATGAGTGGCTTACACTGCAGTCCGCCCAAGCAAGCGGTGGGCAGCATGTATCTGGGAGTCTGATCATACAGGCATTCCTCTCCTGTAATGTGAGGAGATCCACTCTGACTTCTCAGTGTGGCAGTGTCAGGGGGTTGGAGAATGACATAAGGGAGAAAATGGGAGGACCCAAGAGCAGAGGGATGGTAAGGACCAAAAGAGGACTATGAGCTAGGGTAGACTCTGCAGAACAGCCACAAAGCCACTCTGTAACTTGGGAAGAGAATTCCATCCCTATTTCATATACGTCTTCCCATCTTGCTGCTCTGCTAGTTGAATTCAAGGATTAGCTCTTAATGGCAGATTTTTCTAACTGAAACAGAAAATTTTAATGGACCACAAATCTAGTAACGCATCCTACTTACACATAAAACAGATACAATATAGTCATCACAAAGGATTGCAGGAGAAGAGCTGGGGAATCATTAATTTTTTTTCAGGTCATCACACAAACTGAAAAGTCAGGAAAAATATTTGGTTCACTTTCAAAAATGTTGGAATTTGTCAGCAAGTTGGAAACATCTGTTTTGAGCCAGGAAAGAGTTCTTTTTATAACACTCAGCTCAGTAGCTAGGCCCATGTCTGAAGTGC
The DNA here is from genome assembly GCF_003597395.2 of Chelonoidis abingdonii. Taxonomy (NCBI): domain Eukaryota; kingdom Metazoa; phylum Chordata; order Testudines; family Testudinidae; genus Chelonoidis; species Chelonoidis abingdonii. The sequence continues at coordinate 49,469,994 of NC_133773.1, read as the reverse complement.
AGGTTTCAATCCCTATGCTGGAATAGGACTTGAATTCTGATCTCCTCCCTGACAAACTAGTGCCCTAGCTTCCAGCATATAGTTTATTCTGTGGTGGGTTGCTTTCAGTCTCTCCTGTTGAAGCTATTCCACTTTGTTTAAATATCTACATATTCAGTGGGACCAGGAGAGTAAGAACTGTAGTCTAGAGATTAAGGCATTTACCAGGGAGAACAAAAATATGGATTCAGATTCCTCCTTTGAATCAAGCAGCCTACAGCTTTACATCTTGTGACCTTGAGTTCCTGGGTGCCAGGTTATTTCTTTTCTTTTTAAAATGAAGATTAGTAGGCCAGATGCTCAGTTGGTGTGAGTCAGCATAAGTCCATTGACTTTAATACAGCTCTGCCTATTTCTACAAGCCAATCTAGTTCACAAACTTTAACAGTATCTTCCTGTAGATTTACAGAGATTATAGGCCAGTTATTCAGAACAAGGGGACTGTACTTTTAACATTGCTATCTTTATGACATGATGAAATAATAGATGTTCAAAAACATGAACCTGCTCCTGCTCCCTTTGAACTGAATAGCAGAACTCCAGCCAATCGTGATGGGAGTGGGATCAGGTCAAAGAAGCATTTATTCCAAGATAGGAAAAGAAAATACACAACGTTTGAGCTCTAGTCTGACCTTTATCTTCATATTTGATGATTCTCAAATGACCAAAAGGTTAACTAAACTCTAAAAAGGTCACCTGTCTTTAATCTAGCTACATAGGTCCTTTTCTGGTGTTTAATAATTATTCAACTTCTGTTCATTAAATATCATCCTTCCTTTGCGATTTCCCCCCTCCTTCTGTGTCGAGAACTAACTTTATTTTGTTATATTAAATAATTAAAACTTTTCTTTAAAAGTGAGGCAAGTTTTTTTGCTGTGGGAAATATTTGTTAAACTATATTAACATTCAACATAACCCTCAAGATAAATTCTTTAGATGAATTTTTGTTGTTGTTGTTCTTGTTTCTACTATGTAAAACTTCCTCAATATAATGACACTATAATATTATATTCTAGTTTCATTCTTGGTTGGAGTACGCAAATAATGTACTTTTAAAATTGAAAAACTGATAATCTTTAAAAATGGCAAACACACCATGTTAAATTATACATGCAACCAACTCATACTTCAAATGGCACAAAATTATCAGTTTGTTAATCAAAACAAAAGGCTGGGTAGTATTTAAAAAACAAATATTCAAGGCCTGGAGACTTCAATTTTTCAGATTGCTACAGAAAGTGTACAGGAAGTATGTCTATAGACTTCTTAAGGGTGCAATGGAATTTGAGAGGGAACTAAGTTTCCATTTAGTTGACTCAATCATATTGCTGTGCACAGTCTAGATAACCAAATGTTTGCTGTCATTGTTACTCATCGTTTCACCCCATCCCTTTTGTTTGTTTGTTACACTCAGAAGTTGTTTATAGTTTAAATTAGACTGCAAATTCCACATGGCAGAGACTGTTACGGGTTTCCAGTGAATACTGACTAAACACATGCACACGAAAATACATGGCTAGGCACTGGGGTCACTGATAAAAATGTTGGTCCTTTCACTGTTTACATCACTTGTCAAATTAAGCTGAGTCAAATAGAAAGATGTTATAATCTGATAGCTGTTCAATGATCTATGTGAAATAAAGAGGTGCAGTTTGTAGTGGACGTGTTTTCATATCACAAATAATTACATTGGGCAATGACTGGCAACCATTTTTTTGTGAATCTCAGCACATATTTCAGGGATTTAATTATATGGAAATTGTATTACCTTCTCATCCCTAGTCACCTTGAAGTCAGGGTTCAGGCATATTGGCAGGACACTGTAGTAAATGCATGGTGTGCATGTTGCATGGATAAATAGCTGGCTTGAGTCTCTATAAACACTGTCAGTCTGACACCTTTCACCATAATCAAATACACTAAAGAGCTTTTATAAAGTTAATTCATGAATCTTTATACAATGTAACTTAATTTTCATTCCTGTTTGGAAAGAATATCTTGGATGGGCAGGGGAACAGTAAAAGAAGATCTTGTTTGACCTTTAAATAACTCTTTCAGCTACGCAAGGGGCACTGAGTAACCTTCTCAGAAGGCAATTCCATTTCCTTCAGAACCTCATCCCTGTGAAAATAAACATAAAGGCCAGCCAGGATAAGAGAGATGCTGGATGTGCTTTCTCCATTACTTCTTGTAGGTTTACAGGTTTAGGGCAGGATCAATACCCAAATATGTTTCTTCCCTCCGGTTCCTCCCCCATTTTATGAACTAGAGGGAAAAGAGAAAGGGAAAGAAGGGGAAATGTTAGCAATCTATGGGTTAGTGATTTTGTTTAGACCTTCGCCTAATGCTCCTGTGGGCCTAATTATAGTGCACTGTTTATGAAGATCAGGAGCAATAGTTAACCACCCCTTTTCCTCCATCCCCCTACGTGTGTACATAGAAATCACTTTAGTTTCACCTGGTGTGGGGATGTGAAATAAATCAGGATGATAGTACTGGATTCATGAGATTGCCAGATGTTCTCCCATCCCATAGAAACCCTTCCACAGGTACACGATGGACGTGTGGCCAGATACAAGGAAGGGACTTAGAAAAGGGGGAGTTTTCAAGGCAACATCTCTTAAAACCCCATGAACTAGGCAACACAGGTTACTGCTAGCAGCCTTTTCATACAGTGATTTCCTTCCCCTTGTTGGAGCATTTGAGGCAACCATAGGCAGATATGGCAAGGCAACATGATTCCTGAAGGAATCAGGAAACTATGGGAGCTGGAAGAGAAGTGGCTCAAGAGGTTGTGTGGATATTCTTGGCCCCTATTGGTGTCCCAAGAGGTGTATACCTCTTGGGACATCTGGTTTTGAGGGTGAATCCCCTAGTTAATCTGTCTTCTTAAAAGAACAACTACAAAGAAACTCTGCATACTGAAAATATTCATGTCTTTGTATATGTTCCTACATGAAGGACACTAACCCATTGCAAATTTCTATGTAGTCCTATTAACTTTGGATAAAGTCTTACAATCTAGTGAATGAGTGTAGAGGCTCCAAATTCACTAAACTGATGCAGTTCCACTTTCCAGAAGTGGGTAGGACTAGGAAATAGAGTGAGCCCCAGGAAGGCCACATCCCTGTGTACTGCTAAGCACAGCTTTACAAGGTTCCTGTTACTCTGAACAGATGTATTTTGAGGTTGGGTAAGGGGATGGATAACAATTCCTGGGTCACTGGCTACATGGAGCTACAGTTTAAGTCCTTTCACCATGCAGGAGGATTCAGCCACAACCAAGATTACTGTCACAGATGATCTCCAGGTTGTCAGCCAGGGTGACAGGGAGGATGATAGTGTTGTCAACAGCAATAAGGAATGGAGGCAGTGGAAAGAGTTTAAAATAATGAGTTTTTTTAGTTTTATTAAGCTTGAATTATTGGAAAACTATCCAGGAAGAACAGGCAAGCTATTATAGGGGACTAGATAAACAGAGCAGTCTAGGTGCAGAGAAGATTTGAGCCAGTCTAACACTGACATTTGAATTAGGGTAGGTAATGCTCATTCTCCATAACAAACCTTTTACTCAAGTATTTTATAATGCTTTTGAGACATATACAATGGCTTGGGGGATCAGTAAGGCAACATATGTCTTCTCTAGGTCATTAGTTCAAATCTGGTTCCAGTGACGAGTGACGGAAATAATCATCTGACCATTGTTTGGTGACCTGTTATGAAATGGGTTTAGCAGTCTCAGGCCTGGTCTACACTACGCGTTTAAATTGATTTAATGGCCGTTAAATCGATTTAACGCTGTACCCGTCCACACTACAACGCCCTTTACATCGATATAAAGGGCTCTTTAAATCGATTTCTGTTACTCCATCCCGACTGAGAGGAGTAGCGTAAATTCGATATTATACATTCGATTACGGTTAGTGTGGACGGAAATCGACAGTTATTGGCCTCCGGGCGGTATCCCAGAGTGCAACACTGACCGCTCAGGACAGCAAATCTGAACTCGGATGCAGCGGGCAGGTAAATACAGGAAAAGTCCACGAACTTTAGAATTTAATTTTTCCTTGCTTGCCGCCCACGCGTGGAGCTTCTGATCAGCACGGGTGGCGATGCAGTCTCAAATTCCAAAAAGAGCCCAGCATGGACCGTACGGGGAGATACTAGATCTGATCGCTGTATGGGAGACAAATCTGTTGTATCAGAGCTGTCGTTACAGAACACGAAATGCCAAAGCGTTTGAAAAAAAATTCTCCAGGATACACAGCGCTGCGTGACAAGCGTAACGGGAAGCCAGAGACTCAAATGGACGCTCATGGAGGGAGGGGGTACTGAGGACTCCAGCTATTCCACAGTCCACAGCAGTCTCTGAAAAGTATTTGCATTCTTGGCTGAGCTCCCAATGTCTGGTAGCTTCAAACACAGTGTCTGGCGTGGTTCAGGGAACAGCTTCTCAGTTTCTTTCCCCCACCATGTGAAAGAAAAGGGAAAGAAATCATTTCTTGACTTCTTTCAATGTCACCTATGTGTACTGAATGCTGCTGGTAGACTGCGATGCTGCAGCAGTGAAGAGCAGTATCCGCTCCTCTCCCCCTCCGGTGGTGTAGACGGTACAATATGACTGATATCGTTGTCGCCATCAGCCGTGAGTGCCATCCTGGCTGCCTGAGGTGAGGCTGGCCGGGGAGCGCCTGGGTAAAAATGGAATGACTCCCAGTTACTTCCAGTAGATGGTCCAAGAACGGCTGGTAACCGTCTTCATCATAGCAACTGGGGGCTGAACTCTCATCATACCCCCTAGTCTTTCCTGTGTTAAAGAAAAAGATTCGTACTGCCTGGACTGTCATAGCCCAGGAGGCTGCCTCCAAGTCTCTGTTTCTTTTCCTGCATTCTTAATACTTCATGACCAAATGGGGGGGGGGGGGGGGACACTGCCATGGTAGCCCAGGAAGGTTGGGAGGAGGGAAGCAATGGGTCGGGTTGTTGAAGGGGGCACCCCCTGTGAATACTGACACGCAGACAGTGTGCTCTGATACACTGGCTCTTCAATACACTTGCCCTTATTCTAGCAGAGGACTGACTCTAAGTTTAGAAACCATAAAGGGAGGGATTGACTCAGTCCCAAGTGAGTCAACTCCAATTTGCTTTCAAATTTCAGACCAGGGGCATCATGGCATAGCAGCGACAGTACAGAGGGGAGAGATAACCGTCATCTCTCATTGCCAGTTTACTCCGCAGTAGACGTACAGAAGGCGACTTGTAAACATCTATTCTCTCTAATCATTTCGCAAAGCAAGTCCGAATGCTGCTGCTGTAGCGCGGTGGAGTTGAGTGCTGCTAGTGTAGCCTGGAGTATCGCCTCTCTCTCTCCGCGGAATCCAGTAAACATACTGTGCCTCGGAAACAAAAGCTGAACGGGCTCCATGGTGCTGCTTATGGGCGTGCCGACGGGCCATTACAGGGAAAAACGGTCGCGAAAGGATTGTCAGGCTGATGTTTTCCCGGAGGAAGGAACGACTGACGACATTTACCCAGAACCACCCCACGACAATTAAGATTTCAGTGCTGAATTCAAGGGGCGGGGGAATGCGGGAACTATTGGGATAGCTACGGAAGTGCTACCCACAATGCAACACTTCAGAAATCGATGTTAGCCTCGGAGCATGGATGCACAACGCCGAATTACTATGCCTAGTGTGGCCGCATGAAATCGAATTTATAATATCAGTTTTATAAAACCGATTTTAGCAAATTCGATTTTATCCCGTAGTGTAGACGTGGCCTCAGTCTACTTGCTTGCAGAGTGGTGTTCATACTATAAATGGCACTAATTGGCTCCCTTGTTAACGATTTCATTAGAGAGGGCAAAGAGTGAATGGATATGGAGACTAAAGTGCCTTCTTAGACTCCAGGTCAAGTTTTAGGCATGATGGTACAGATTTTCAAAAATAAGTCCTTAGATAATGGCAAAATGCCATTTTGTATAGATTTAGTGAGTGAATGTTCCTTTTGTAATGCATGCAGCCAACATCCATTAAAGAGGCATGGTTATACATTTTTTGTAAATAATGGTGTACCTTGGAAGTTCTCATGCAGCCTTGGTACAGCATCCCAAACCCAAGTCTAAAACAGAATCCTCTGAACAGTCAAAAGATATAAAAGTGTTGTAATTATTAAATTATATGTATAGTTCTCCGAAAGTGCCATTTGGTTTCTGTTTGAGTTTCTGAATTAGTAGGGGGAGGCTTTTTTCAGGCAAGGTAATTTTAGTGAAAGCCATATTTCTCAAAGTGATTAGTCATTTTTACTTAGTCTACACAGAAGCCACTTTACAAGCAGCTGCTTTATTAAAGAAGAGGTTGCACTGAATACTGCTTTTTAAGTGCAGTTACTTTGATCTAACAATTTCGGAATGTTCTGTCAGACGGTACACCATGTTGGGGGCAGTGTTTCTTTCAGCAGATTGATACGTGCCTTGCCCTGTACAGTGTGAAAGCTGTCCTGGAACTTGGTCTTGTCTCTGAAGAAAAAGATATATAATAATACTATTAAGGATGAAAAAAATGAGAGTAGAGAACATCTAAAAAACCAAGTGATTAAGCAGCTGTGACCTTAAGATTGCTAATTTCAGAACTGTCTTTTGCCAAAGAGTCTTGAATACCAGTGTTGTATTTAAGAAGGCTCCATGACTTTCAACATTCTGGGATGTTGTAAGTAATTGGACTAATTGGATGGCAAGTTAGTCGATGTACAAGTGAGTGAGTAGGTGGACGGATAACCACATTGTACTACAAATATTAGGCCTTATTTGCCACTGCCTTGCAAATACATAAATACTTAAAAAAAAATCAGTAGCTAAGAGGCATGATTCACAGCTGTCACTCCAGTTTTGAAATCAATTGTTACACAACAGTAAAACTGAAGTAACACAGTTATGAATCATGCCACTACCATTGTAGTGACCATACAAAACGTGGGGCAGCACGAAATGTGCTAGAAAAGCATGACATAATGCTGTAAGGGATATGGAAGAGGATGGGATCTGGAAGCACACTTCAGAGATACAGAGGACCATAAGTAGGGTCTCCACACACCAGAACAGCAGGGCCAACCTATCATAGCTTTCCTACTCAGATCTGAACCTTAGAGTTCAGAAAAAAAGATACTAGTATGAAACCTCCAAGCTTAATTACCTTCTTAGATCTGATAGTGCTGCCACCAGACAGGAATTACAATGCCTGCCTCACTCTGGGCTCCCCAAAATCTTCCCTGGGGGACCCCAAGACTCAGATGCCCTGAGTCTCACAACAAAGGCAAATAACCCACTTCCCTTCCTGCTCGTTACCTCCCCAGATTTTCCCGCTCTGGGTACACTAGGAGATTTCCCTGCTTCAGTTCCTTGAAACACAAACCCAGAGAGATTAAGTGTCTCTCCCCCTCACCCAGAGGCTAATGCAATCAACGCCTAGTCAATCTAACACAAAGAGATTTCCCCTTCCCTTCGTTCCTTAGCCTTAACCAGAGAAAAACTCAAACAGGTTTTAAAAAGAAGCTTTATATAAAAAAGAAAGAAAAAGACAAAAATGTTCTCTGTATCAAGGTTGACATATACAGGGTCAATTGCTTAAAAGAAAATGAATAAACAGCCTTATTCAAAAAGATACACAATAAAAACATTCCAGCAAGCTACACACAATGTAAATACAAAACAATATAAACCTATTGTATTCTACCTTTTGTACTTACACTTGGAAACAGAAGATTAGAAAGTCTGAAGAGATAGAAATCACTCTCATAGCCGAGAGAACACTAGAGACACAGACAAAGGACACCCAAAAATTCCCTCTGAGCTTTGAAAAATCCGGTTTCCTGATTGGTCCTCTGGTCAGGTGTTTGGTTCCCTTTGTTAACTCTTTACAGGTAAAAGAAACATTAACCCTTAGCTATCTGTTTATGACACAACCACATAAAGAAAGAGAACCTGGGCCTATTTGTTTTGTGCATTATTTCTAAATGAAGAAGCAAATAATGTTTCTTGATAAAATGATCCACACATATAACTAGTTATTGACAGTCTCATTGTATTTCTCCTTTAATATCTAGTCATATACATACATAATTAGTGAACTCCAAACTACATTGTAGTTAAATCATCCACTTTTTGTCTGGACTGACTGTTTTTAAAGGTACAGATTGCATGTACGCATTTGTTTTAGCTTTAAATATTCAGCTGCAATTCATATTTCATGAACATTTGTTCCTTGCCTTTTTTTTCCAAAAAAGCCATTTTCAATTGGAAATAGTAAGCACTAAAAGTTTGTTTCCTCTTCTAAAAGAAAGATGACAAAACATGAGAGAAGAATCCGGTAGAGGAAGATTGAGAAAGGCTTCTAAAGTACTCAGATGACATATCTGGACGACAAAGACTTTCTGTACATATCTGTGCATGTGATACTTGAAGCATAGCTGAAGACAATCATGAGAATAAGGTGATATGAATAATAGAACTATAGTTCACTTTCACTGTGTACTGTTTCTTTAAGTCTATAAGAATGTCAGGTGAAGTTCTAGGTACAGGCTGTGTTTCAATGCAACAAGGACAAAATAGATGAGGAATCCTCCTGTCAGTACATACACAGCACCATATAAATATTACAATACATTCACACCACTCCAAAAATGATGGCATGCTCAGGAATTCATTAGGAGGAATTAGGCCATTGTTCTTATCTGTGGGATGCTCCGATCTGATCATTAGCAAGTTAGATGAGAATTTCTAGCTTTGAATCTGTGCAGCCTCAGAATTTCACTGAAGAAGTAAAATTCATGCAGCCGCTATCATAGAATCAGTAGCAGCATTTCAACTGAGTAAACAATGCAGCCAGTTCTTGGGAAGTGGGTGAACATGGTGCTGTCCAAAGACTCAAAGGATGTGAATTAATTGTGGCTATAGAACTCCCATAACGTAGGACAGATGGCAATTTCCTGATATATCCCAAAGAGACATTGTATTAATTTTATGTATTATTGTCGTCCAGGATTGGATGTCACTCCTCTAGGTAGGAGATGTGACTAATGTAAAATCTGAGAGTTCGAGAGATTATACTGAAAATACATCAGACAAGTATGGACTTTTGGGATAAAAAGTGTTAAGTGGATTTTTGGGGGAATCCCTAGGGAGAAATTAAAACAAATTACTTACCTCTGTTATACAAAAATGCAGCCTTTTGTGGGTATGACCTGAGGAAATGTCACTGTTTGCTGATTATTTGTTACATATGGTCAAGATCAAAGACCCAACTTGTATAAAGAAACAGTTTATCTGTCCAGTCTTTGTTCTGATTGTGCATCCAAGAGGGTTATGAACTTAACCATGTGACGGGAGGCAAATGTGGATTTTGAAGGACTGACATCTACTAGAGCCCTAGATTGGAGCTGGGAGTTACCTCTGATCACCTTTAACATGTGTGTAGAGTCTATTATTGTTTCAATATTTCCTCTGTAATGCTTTTACCGTTAGAATAAGTATGCTTGCTTAGAAGCAACTGTATGGTAAATTATAACAGTTGGCAATACAGTGGCCATAGCTGCTAGAGAGAAAGCAAAGCAGGAACACTGGCTTTTTAGGCAGTCTGTCTGCTGGGAATATCACAAGGTAGGCAGGGAACTGTGCAGCCTTAAAACCTCCAGACAGGACATAGTGAGACACATGTTTCTGCCCAAAGGGTGATTGACAGCAACCAGAAATCTTTTAGTGGGTAGCCTCAAGGGACCACAGAAGGTGAATACAGGTGCAGTTCCCCTGAAACTGTGCAGTAGCACCTTCCTTCCCTTATGTGTGGGCGGGGGGGAGGCAGGGAAGGAAGGGTCTGAGGCTGTGATGCATCATTCACAGGAGGTGCAGTCTGACCATTGCGGAGAATGATAACAGGAGGCATCATGTCAGATATCCAAATCTCACTTTTTGGCCAAAATATCATATTTTCATGCGTGAAAGAAGTTCAGATGAGCTCTAAACATAACTTCTGATTTTTATTTGCCATAGATCTCTCCTTCATAAGCACATGCTATTTTCTTATCATTGGTCTCTCTTCGGAGAGAGAAGGCTCGTGTCTAAATTATCCTGGGCCTGTAGAGAGCATGGGGCTAAATCTTCATACCATTGAAATCAAACTGTTGCCGCTGACTTCACTGAGACTAGAACCTGACCCTTAGTTACCACAAACGACATTTAAAAGAAAAGGTCATGATTTACCCCAAAATATAGCATGCTGTCCTTATAGATATAAGGTGTGAAGCTGGAAACCAGTGATTATTATTCCTTTGTCAGCCGTCACTAACCAAGCCTTACAAGTAATAGAAGTGGAGACAGCCATAACGCTTTCTCTTGCAAGCCAAAATAAAGAGAAATGGACTACATGGGTGATATACTCTTAGCAATGAGTTATGAATTATGGCATAGACTTAAATTCCTTGTTGGATCAGTCCACAGTGATTAAATAAATAAATAAATCTGAAAATATCAGCTTTTTTTACTGCTGCTACACATTTACCAATCAGAATGTTAGGAACCATTAGGAAAGGGATAGACAATAAGACAGAAAATATCATAATACCTCTATAAATCCGTGGTATGCCCACATCTTGAATACTGTGTGCAGATTTGGCTACCCCATCATCATTGCAGAGGGCTAGATCCTGGGATCCAGCCAAAGCCCAAACATGTAACTCACAATTAAACAGTTCTTTAGCCCAAGCTCTGGGAGCCCAAATCAGCTGGTGTGCATGTGTGTGTGTGTGTATGTCTAATTGGAGTGTAGGCATTAAGCCTTTCATCACCTGTGTGGAATAATCATCCCCATCACAGAGAGAGAAATATTGGTGGCACTCTCCAATGAATCATATAGACCAGTGTAGTACTTTTATCTGTTCATAACGGTACTATTAAGTATTGTCTCAATCCCATACACGCAAAGTCTGTCTCTGCAAAAATTATGGGATAATTTAAACACTTTGTAAGTGCTTAAAGAGATGCTGTATTGAATACTTGTAAAATATTTACTTCTGTTTTTTTAAAAATATGCACCATATATTAAAATTCCTATAATTATAAAAAAATCTTAACAAAATCTCCAAGACACAATGGAAAATAGTAAACAAAAATATCACATAGAGAACAAAATAATAAATTCATCTCCCTGTCACCAAACCAAAGCCTGATTTTTTTTACAGCATTTCTACTCTGTTTTAGCTCATTCATAGATCAGATGAAGTCCACTGATGTTTGGAGGTGATTTTTAAAGTCACAAAGTGAAATTGGGTCCCCAATTCCCATTTAAAGTAAAATTAAATTTTAAATGAGTCTGATTTAGGAATGATGGGGAAAACTAAACAAAAACGGAGAAAGAACCTCAGGATTTGGTCCACCCATAACACAAATTACAGGGCCAGATCCCAAGATCCTTACTCATGTAAAATTCCAATTGTCAGCCTGAGGGAGGGACAAAACCACACCTCATCAATATACATAAATAATTTCAAGATTCAGTAGGAGTTGCATCCAAACTAGTTGTTTTTTTTTCATTACAGATATTTAATTATTCATTATGTCTCTATTTTTAGAGTAATATAAATAAAGAGAGTAGGGAGTCTGGTTTCTGTTTATTGGATAAAAATGGGACTTAGGTCAAAATCCTCCTTCAGAGCCTTAGGTGAAATGTATCCAAAGTAATGATCCAGAATATGTCTGTGCTACATAGCTCTAAGTCTGTCAGTTACAGTCCTTCATTGCTTTTATTCTTTAAACTTGTGTGAAGAGACAGGATGTTACTATTTAGGGTGTGCGGGTGCAATTCACAGAGCAATTTAGGCACCTAAACTCCCTATGTGTGGTACAACTGTGATTCACAAAACTACTGCTTGGCTGCTGCAGAACCTCCAAGGTGCCTAGCTTTCTGATGTAAAAGTTCCCTAGGTTTTAGACTGGGCAATGGTCCCAAATCTGGACCTTACCGTCCAAAATCTGAGTGCTTAGCATGAACCTCCAAGCTTAATTACTAGCTTGGATCTTATCTCGCTGCCACCATCCAAAATTTCCAGGGTTTTGGCCCCCTCTGGTCTCCCCTAACCTTCCCTGGAGAAACCCCCAAGACCCAGAAGCTCTGAGTCTTACCGGCAAGGGAAATACTCCACTTCCCTTCCCCCTCCCTCTCCCACCCAGACTTTCCCTCTCTGGATTAACTTTGAAGAGCTCTATCTGATGCAACTCTATTACATCACAATACCAAGAAGCCTGTCCCCTCTCTTCCACAAAGAGACAAACCTCAACACACAACGAGAAACAGAGAATAGTTTTATCATCTCTTTCCCGACCTCCACACAAGTTCCCTGGATGCTGCGAGCTTATTTGAAAGAAAAACTCAAACAAGTCTTAAAAAGAAAGAAAAAAGACATAAGAATCATGAAACTCTGTATCAAAGATGGCAAAACAAGGGCTCGTGTCTTATCAGAAAAATAAGAAATAAACAGTCTTGATTTCAAAAAGCTATCCAATGTTGATAACATATTCAGCGAATGTTACAGCCCATCGTAAATACACCCAAAACAACATAAAAGCCTATATTGTTTTTCAACCTGTACTTTCAAGTTGGAAACAGAAGATAAGGCGATAGAAAGAACCTTCTCATAGCTAAGAGACAAACAAAAGACCCAGAGTCCAAAAATTCCCTCCCTGACTTTGAAAAATCCAGTTTTTTGATTGGTCCTCTGGTCAGGTGTTTGGTTCCCTTTGTTAACCCTTTACAGGTAAAAGAAACATTAACCCTTAGCTATCTATTTATGACACCCTATGTGTGGTACAACTGTGATTCACAAAACTACTGCTTGGTTGCTGCAGAACCTCCAAGGTGCCTAGCTTTCTGATGTAAAAGTTCCCTAGGTTTTAGACTGGGCAATGCACACTGCTGCTTCCCTGTAGGCACCCAGCATATCTGCTGTCTAAACCCCAGAGCAATGCACAAACTAAGGGAAGAAAGGTGTGCAGGATGTAATCTGATAGGCAGCTTCTTAGCTTGCCTAGCAGATTGAGTCCCATTCTCACTAGACAAGGAAGCCATCATAACTCTTATCCCAGTGAGTCAATCACTTAGGATGTGGCAGACACAGGTTCAATTCTCCCTTTCCCTGGCGGGAAGGAGGTGGAGGGAGAAAGGGGAAAGAATCTGAACCAGGGTCTCCCACCTCTGTAGAAGGGTGTTCAGACCACTAAACTATGAGATATTCTGACACTTGAGAAAGGGTGCTCTTCAGTCTCTCTTATTGAAACTGTTCGATTGTGGATAAATAATAAGAGTGATAGGACCCAGACTTTGCCACCTCTTAACTGTCTGCCCAAACCACTGAAGTTCAGAGTCATTCTCTCACTCCCTGGTCCAATGACTTTTCCATTGTTAATAAAATACCTAAATAGTCCTTGGGCCAGAGATTGTGATTGTAGTTCAGTGGTTACACCTCGCAGCTAAGAGATACTAAGTACAACCCCCACTTTCAATCAGTCTTTCATCATTTAGCCACAGTAGAATAACTTCCCCAGAAGAGCCTAAGGGGGTCCCATGTCAGATTATTCCAAAGGTCAGTGTTTGAGCATCTATCTCAGAGGTAGGAGAATCCAGTTCAAATCTTTTCTCCGTGTCTACCAGAGAAGGAAAAATCAAACCTGAGTCTCCCACTCCCAGGTGAGTGCACTGACCTCTGGGCTAAAAGTGTTTGTACACCATGTAGCACAATAGTTTTTTGATCTCACTTGAGGCCTCCAAGGATAAATCTACACTGCAGTTAGGCACCCATAAGGGGGGATGTCCCAGAGCTCAAGCTGTAGCCCAAGCCCGAATGCCTATACAGCAAGTAAACAGCTCCTTATCTCAAGTCCTGCAAGTCCCAGTCAGCTGGCACAGGCGAGTCACAGTGTCAGGGTCTCTTTCCCACTTTGAACTTTAGCGTCCAGAATGTGGGGACCTGCCTGTTCCCTTCTAAGCTTATTTCCTAGCTTAGATCTTATCACTGCCACCAACCCAAAATATAGTGTTTGGGTACACTCCCTGTCCCCCAAAACCTTCCCTGGGGAATCCAAGACCTAAATCCCTTGGGTCTCAAAACAAAGGGAAATAAACCATTCCCCCCTCCTTTCGTCCTCCCAGATTTTTCCCTCCATGGGTTCCACTGGGAGATCACTGTGATTCAAACTCCTTGAATCCTAAAACAGAGAGGAAATTCACCTCCCCCCCAGCCTTCTTTCCCTCTCTCAGACTCTCCCTGAGAAGGAGACAGTGATCCTAACACAGAGAGAAATTAAATTTTCCCTCCCCCTTCTCTCCTTTCCCCCCACCAATCCCTGGTGAGTCCAGAACCTGTCCCCTGGGGTCTCACACAAGAATAAAAAAAATCAATCAGGTTCTTAAAAGAATAGCTTTTAATTAAAGAAAGAAAAAACTAAAAATTATCTCTGTAAAATCAAGATGGAAAAATGTTTACAGGGTCTTCAGCTATATAGACTAGAGGGACTCCCTCCCCCTAGTATAAAATACAAGTTACAGCAAACTGAAGTAAAATCCTTCCAGCAAAATACACATTTGCAAATAAAGAAAACAAACATAAATCTAATCCACTTTCTATATATTACTTACTATCTGGAACCTGAGAGTCTGTTTCAGTAAGATTGGAGAAATCTGGGTACATGACTGGCTTCTCTTAATCCCAAAAGAGAACAGAGAACAAAGAAAAACAGCACAAAGACTTCCCTCGACCCAGATTTGAAAGTATCTTGTCTCCTGATTGGTCCTTTGGTCAGGTGTCAGCCAGGTTCACTGAGCTTGTAAACCCTTTACAGGTAAAAGAGACATTAACCCTTAACTATCTGTTTATGACACACAGGTTTTTAATTACCACGTAGACTTACCCTGAGAGCTATTGAAACACAAACAGAACAAGTAAAAATATTTTTTTGAGGGAGGAGGGAACAAGGCCCTTTAATATTTTATGGGACCTAATATCTTAATTAAAACAAAAATGTACAAGCATTTTAGATGTTTAGAATGCAGATGTTTTCTGTGCAAACTCAAATAGAAAAAAGGGAACATTTCTGTAGACAGTAGGTTTTAAATAAAAATGGAAGATTTATGCATATAAGGTAACTATTAAAATACAGATAAGTTTTTACACAAAAGGTCCTTCTACATTTTCATTCATGAAGCAATTTGCATGAATCTTTTAAATAAAATATTAGTAGCACAATTGTAATGCATTTTTATGCAATTAAAAGTTCATTAAATGACTAGATATACATGCACCATTTGCCCCTCTTTCCCACTCTCTTTTCAGGACTGTGCCATAGAGACACAATTTATCTAAGAGCAAGGAAGATGATACTGACCCCTAACTGTGCCCTGTATCCCACAATACATCACAAGAGCAGTCCTTTTGAAGTTAATGGAACTTCATGTGCTGTAAATTAAGCACCTGTGTAAGCACTTTCCTAGATTAGGTTCTTACACAGATAATTCAACAAATAGTGGCAATTGATTGTGGTGGGTGAGTGGCACATCAAGAGAGAGATAATAGTAAATAATGGGAAGGGAAGACGGGAGCATTGTTTTAGGAGAAAAGCAAAGCAGATAGCGAAAGTGTTTGGGACTAGCCCTTTCACAGATGTTTGGAGTACAGAAAGCACATGACCCCTGCACATGGGCTAATCACACCTCCAGTCCCTATCCTTCCGCAAGCACAGTGGATTCCTCTGAGATACAAGGTACCCTAAAGAGGGCAGGGAGGAGGCAAGGATGTGACTCTGCTACCACCTCCCTTTTGTCCGTATCCCTGGACGACATCCTAGGGAAAGGTGCACACCCCTGAGGAGATCTGCGAAGGCGAGAGATAGAAGGGGCCAGGAGAGATTTAGAACCTGAGGGAATCTAAGATGGAGACATTTACACCTTGCTCCTCACACCTCAGCTAGTAAGCCACAGACTCACGGACTCCAATTTGGCCCATAGAGTCCTAGCTTACAATCAATAGATGTACATCAGAACATGTTTTGTATATAGAGTAACACTTTTGCTCTCTGATATTTCCACATGCTGCTTTTCTAATGGATATCAGAGCAAAAATGTGTGTCATTCATCTTATGTTCTTCAACTTTGTGAGAGTTGGATTTCTGTAGTTAGGATGCTGATAGATATTTTGAGGTATATACATTCACATTACAAAAAAATGCATTATGTGAACACTTACACAGACAGGTTTATGAGTGGTGTTTAAACCTCACTTGATTACCTTAAATGCTTTTAACTTGGCTCTTCCATTTATCTTGCAATAGTCTGTAAAAAGAATGATGACACTGAGTTGTGCTAACTCAAATAGCCATAATGCCTGACTTTATGGTTTCAAACAGACAAGAATTTGCTCTGTTTTTCTTTTGTCCCTTTCCATGTGATAAGGAAAAGTCTGGATGCATTAAGTAGAAACTTGACACATCTGTCAGTAGAACTACCATCTCTCCCCCTGTGCTGAGAAGCCAATTGCCTGTCATCTGGATCTCAGTGGACATGGAGGTTGGGCTCTGGAGTGTCTATCTGTTTCCCCAGATGGCAAGCCCACTCTAGATGTGCCATTCCTTGCTTGACAGCTGGACTAGATGATTCCATCATCAGATTGCCTTCCGTTTTACCACTAGGGGCCAGGTGTCATTCTTCAGGGAAGAGAGTTAAAGCTTTTGTCATGGTATATTTCCCTTGTTTTACTTAACATCTACTCACCTTTTAGTATTAAAAAGAAAAATACAAACGGATAAGGATATCCCTAGGCAGAGTTTTCATGTTACCCAAGACAGTCTCTGTGGCTGCAAAGATCCTTCAATAATCTGTCAGAAACTGACATCACTGTGTAAAGAGCTGTTCATTTCTATATCTCATTTTGGATTGATGAATGTGCCACTTCTATATCCTTCAGCTCAGTATAACATTTGCCCTTTCATGTTCTCAGTTTAAGCCACTGGGAATTCAGAGCTATTTCAAAGCATAATTATACCAATCTGCATATAAAAGGCTATATGTCCTACAGAGGCGTCAATAGAAAAAGCAGACTCTTCCAAAGAAGAAAATTGGAAGAAAATCCCATAACTAAGATTCAGTAAAGTTAAAACATTTTTCTTCTGATGTGAACAGTCTGTGGGTTTGTAAAGGCACTGGAAAATTGTCTAAGCTACTGCTCTGTGTCAGTATTGTGTCAAAATGTAGCTGGTACAAGGGCCTCTCTGCTCTGGAAATGGTTCACCCCTTTGGTATATAACACTGCTACTTGGAGAGAGAGAGAATGGGTGGGTTTTGGTTTTGATTTTAGTTTTTCTACAAGTGTATTATTGGTTGTGGAAGGAGTAGTTTATTTCATTATTGCTTACTTAGAAATTGTCAAGGAACAGCTAGAACAAGGGGTAACGGCTCTTTTCTAATAGATGTGTAATTCTTTATTTTATTTACTTAGACTTCTTCACAGTAACTTGCTTTTACAGATGTTCTGATTCCATGGGAAATATCAAAGTCCTGTTGCTATAGCAGTTGACTTACATAAAGTGTAGTCACAAATATCATCATGAAACTAGGGGATACCCAGGAAAAAATAAATTGGTTTGTAGTATTGCCAACCCCAAGCCTTCAAAAATAGTCAACCCTCCCAAAACCATAAGATTTACAAAAATATGCTTGGGATTGCTTTTAAAATACCTTTTGAAACTTTAGGGCCATGTTCTCAGGCTTTTCTCTGTAATTATGACAGTTTGATAGTTAGAAACTTCCTTTTTTGTGTGTATGTTCTGTGTATAAATGAGCTGAGATTCTTACATATATGCAGGATGCTAAGAGTTGGGACATTAAGAAATACACCAAATATCACAATAAAATCATGACCATCTTCTCTCTTTCTCCCTCCTTAAGTCCTAATAAGACTTATATCTGGGGTTTTCAAAGTAGCCTAAAGGATTTAGGCACCCAACTCCCAAATTTCCCTTAGGTTCCTTAGAAAATCCCAGCCTGTATCCTTTGTAGCCTGTGGACAACAGGGGGCAGCTTGGTCATGCATAATTGAGCAGGTCTGAAATATTGCAGCCGTGGAGGGCAGTCTTTCTGAGGTAAGAAACACACGCAAACTGAATATATTATTATATACAGACAGTAAACATCCTGACATTTGTCTCCTGAATAGCAGCTTTAAAGCTAGCAGCTGTAACAGGAGGACTCTACCAGTTCTCTGTCAATCTCGAGAACCAGCAGCCTATTGCCTCCTGTTGGGGTATTATATGAGGCACGAGCCACCCCAATACTGCTCCCAGGGGTGGGTCCACAGCACCAAGGAGACAGACATTTTCTGACCTTTGTAAGTGGCAGAGTGGGAGCTTAGAACTGCCTGAGATGGCAAAACCAAGGATTTGGAGAACCTATGACTTGGACAGTATGAGATAAGAAGCTGTCTGATCATTCTGTAGAGGAGTGGAACTATGACTTTGGGAATGAAGAGATAAAAGACTGTGGATTAACAATAAGAAAACAGATTGGCCGAGACTCTGGACTACTGGGGAATGGTTCCTTTAAACAATCATGAAAAATACAAAAATCAGAACATAATCAATCTAAATTTGAACACATGTGTTGGTTAAAAAGCATTATAATCAAATGCTCAGTAAGTTAGAAGAGATGTTGTTTTTCATAAGGTGTAAAGAGCTATCATTCATTCTTGCTTTTATATAAGCATTTCTTGCTTCTTATTTGGAAATGCCTTAGTATGTTTATATTTCAAAAATGCTGTATATTCTAGAAAATGAGAACTGGCTTTTAGCATAGAAGCATTACATCATATGGTAATCCCAGTTCTAAACACTTAAATGTGCCTATCTGTGCCAGCTCTTAATTACCAGCTCATTAACACTCAGGTGTCAATTGCTGGTGGCAAAGGCAATACTCAGCTGGCCTGGTTTCTGTCATGCACAATGTAATTAAATTGACCTCAGCAAAAGGAGCCCAGTAGTTGCCTGATACTACTTGGACACTTGTTTCAGGCACTAATCACAATAGTGTAATTTGGTGAATCACACAGTATAATGAGGGAAAGGCTCTGGAGAGTAGAAAATTGTACTTACATATGTAATAACAGCTTTAAGGATAATCACTGCTCTGTTTTGTTCCAAGCTAAGAATGAACTATGGTAACTATTTGATTTTTGTGTTGTTGATCTAAAATTCTAGTTGCTATTAAAATAATGGTTACCAGCAAGAGTTGATCGGGTTTTGTTTGTTTTGTTTGGTTTTTAAGTATTTTAACATTAAGAACAAACTCTCACCTTCAGTCTAAGGCTACATCTATACCATAAGGAAGGGGTGTGATTTCCAGCTTGCATACACCCTCATGCTATACTTGCGCTAGCTCTCACTGAGCTAAATATTAGTGTAGCTGCAGTATCATGGTCAGTGGTGGCATCACATAGCGTGCTGAGTAAGCCCTTATGGGTTCAGGTGGCCTTTCACTTGGCAAGGATAAGCTGTGCCAGTGCTGCCCATGCTACCCCAGCTACACTTTTATTTATACTCAGCAGGACCGGCGCTAGTGTTTTTAGTGCCCTAGGTGCACGGCCATTTCGCCGCCCCGCGCTCTGGCTTGCGGAGAGGGTCCACTGGTCCGCCGTTCCGGTGGAGCTGCTGCAGCCGTGCCTGCAGGAGGTCCATCGGAGCCGCGGGAGCAGAGGACCCTCCGCAGGCATGATTGCGGCAGGTCCACCGGAGCCGCCTGCCGCCCCCCTCCCCCCCCAGCAAAATGCTGCCCCTCAATAATCCTGGCTCCCTAGGCGATTGCCTAGGCTGCCTAAATGAAGTGATGGCCCTGATACTCAGGCTAGCATATGTGTGTGTGAGCTAGGCATCACAGCTGTAGCTCAGAGTGCAGATGTAACCCACACTGTCAGGATTATAGCTTAAAGAGTTAGCTGTGTGAGTAGTCACTAAGCAATCCGTAGTGGGTCATGTCAGCTAGTGGATCTGATTAAACAACTTTGGAGATTAGTAAGGACAGCAGTGTGCACCCATTTCACTGTGACCTGTATATATGGAGGCTGAGATAGGGATCTGAATGCACCTCAGTCTAATTATTTATTATATGGTCCTCCTAACGGTAGTCACTGCTAATTTTGCTAATTAGTGGTTTTTATCCTCACAATGTTTGTGAGACAGAAAAGTATTATCCCCACTTTACAGACAGGGATCTGAGACACATAGTAGATTAAGTGACTTACCCAAAGTCATAAGAGGTCTGGCTAGGAACTAAACCCAAATCTCCATCTGTAGGGGACCACAGAAGACTTTGTTATAGCCTAGCTAGGGCTTTTCGCTTTCTCGATGGAAGGTTATTATAGGACACAGCATGCCAGTATATTTTGCTTCTAGCCAGTTAGAACTGCCTTGTGTGGGAAGCCCCTGTATTTATAAGAAACTGTAGAAAGCCCCTGGCCGTAGGCCAAGGGGGCGGCCATTGCTGCTGGAAAGCCCCAACTTGCTTATGCATGAGCTGCTTTGCATAGTGTTAGCATAATCTTATAATTGCTTCAGGGCATTGACCCTGCCTTTGGACTCCGCACCAGGCCAAGCTTTCATGTGCTGGGTTCCCCGTCTCCGTGACAGCAATGCTTGAAGTCCCCGTTGCAGATGTGTCATTTTTACCTTCATTAAAGCCAAATAACTCACAGTGTGTGTGGGCCTCGTTCTTGCAAAGCACTCTGGATGAGCCCGTAATTGCCCAAGAACACAACACCATCCATTTCCATGTGCATTTGGCCGTCCTTCTAGCACAGTATATTTCTTTAGAGTCATGGAGGTTTGGCACCATGTGGGCTGGTGCCTATCTTCCCCTTATTCTTTCATTCTCTCCTTGTGCTCCCCTCTCTGTCGCCTCCCATTCCCTCCTCTTTTACTTTATAATTAGATTGTGTTTGCTCTTTGGGACATGGACTCATTTTTAGAAATGTATGTATAGTACCTAGCACAATGGAGGCCTGATTCATGACAGGGTCTCTGAGGTGCTACAGAAATACAAATATAGATAAATAATAAGCTAGTGTCTAAAACCACTTGAGAGTGAGATGCGTATTCTGTCCAATTACATTACAATGGTGTTACCCACCCCCAAAATTCCTCATACATATACAATATGTGGCACTATATTTTTATTATTATATTCTGGAACTTTCTGTTCCAGTGACTTTATGTATTTTTATGTATGGGTTGAAAAGCACAGACGCAATTTAAACTAAATAGTAAAGCTAAAGAGAGATTAAAAATCCAGAGGACAATTCAACTTTGAACCACATGTGTTTTAAATATAATATAGCCACTGATCCTACAGATTCTATAGCTCAAAATGTCACTGATGTTGATGGACTGTCTGAGTATAGGTTATATGTAAGATCAAGAATATTGTCATGGTGAATAGTTAAAAAATATTAATGACAAAGAGTGTAAGTCATCTGATGAAAAGTTACTGAGCTGGGAAAAGAACAAAGAAAAAAACCTCTAGTGCCTTAAGAATGATGTAAACAGATTTGCTGACAAGTTTGTTAGATATGTAGAAGGAGAGAAGTCATTTCTAGTGGCATTACAAAATTTAATGAATAGATGAAAGCATTTTGTTGATGATGTGTTTATTAAAGATTGTGAATTCTCGGGGAAGTGATCTAACAAAGGAAGAACAATGCTGTGCACAGCTTATGAACAAGAGGGAAAGAGCTCTCTTGAAGAGTAACAGGCAGTCAAGGAAAGATGTTTTCCAGTGAAGTGCTGACAGATGCAGCAGGTGAGCTTGAGTAAATTGGAAGGTATCCACCATACAAACAAGGGTGTGTCAACACTGCCTCCTGAGTAAATTTCCATCTGGAAATAAGCACTCTGTTTAGACTCAAAAAACAAACTGTTAGAAGGGAAAAAAGCTAAAACCTCCAGTAGATATTTGCAAACTGATCCTATGTTTGTTGATCAAGGAAAAACAGGAGAATGGGAGCTGTGTGGTACGATGATGGCAGAAGTCAGGTCAGACTTTTACATGTTAAAAAAAAATCTGCTTTTCAGACACACGAAGTAGCTATGGCTCCCATTGACTTGGATGGCAGCTCTGGACATGAACATTTGTAGATATTATGAAGTGCTTTCAAGTAAAACATAGCTCAAAAAGATATTTAGAAGGGTGTTCGAAGCCAGCCAATCCATGTTTCTTGGGTCCAGGTTGCAAATAAGCTTTTCACAGGAAAATATGGGAGAGGAGAGCCTTTCTTGATCCTTTTCTAGGATTAATCTTAATTACCTCAGAAATTGCTCATTCTGTGACCACAATTCACCCCCAAAGGAAGCAGCCCCAAAATGGGCTGAGTGCACAGGATGGGGGTCCAGAATGCACAATCTCATAGGAAACACTCTGCAGCTGCTGTCATCTGTGAGTCTGTACCCTGTAAACACTGTTCATGGCCTAGCCTCCTGAACTAGCATGAATCCAGCTAGCCCAGGTAGCAGTGCCATTGAAGAAAGCCCAGTGTGGACTTCAGAGCAGGCTAGCAAGCCAAGTGTGTACTCAGGATCCATGCTAGGCTTCTACTAGCCATGCTGAAACTTGCACTTTGCTTTCTTCACTGCTATCATTACCTGCACTAGCTTCACTAGATTCAACAGAGTGGCTAGTCTATGTATAGCTTGTTCTGGGTAGATATGCCCTGAGACTCTATCCCCAGTGTGGGTTAGTACAATGAAGGCACAGTTTGATTATAATATTTGTAAAATAGACACCATGACCTTAATCAAACAACATTGATACTAACATATGACACGTACAAAGCATCTTTCACCCAGAGAGCTCACTCTTTTTTCTGTTGATACACAGGCAGTGCTTGTACAAACTCTAAAACAGGTGCTTTTATAGCTGGGAATTGTAGCCTAGGCTCTCCTCCCCTAGCACTCTCTATTAACAGTGGTCTATCTGTCCTCATGGCTCAGTCATCTGGCCAGGTCATGTTTGAGTCTCATCCCTTATGGTTAACAAAGTCCAATTGCACCACCATGGCCTCACAGCAGGTCTTCACCTCCAATTCTGACCCCTGTAATCCTTTTGAAAGTCCTTATCTCTTTATATCAGGTGCTTCACATCATCTTTCCCAGTGGTTGGCAGGGAAACCCAGGCCTACCCTTTTGTGACATTATCGGGATCACCTAGAGCTGAAAGGGGTTTGTCAACACCTTCCCTGTAACCATAGCTACCTCTTTGCTATGCAGCTTTGTCTTATAGACCTGACACCAGCAGCCTTCTCATAACACAATGGCATTGCTCTGGCTTCCAGTAGCCTGGTTACTCCTTACAACATGACACCAACAGCCCTTCCAGTCTCAAGTCTCCTCCAGACAGTCTCCACCACAGTTTCTAGTCCAGAGATCCCCAAACTGTGGGGTGCACCCCCTAGCAGGGCACAGATAAATGTTTGGGGAGGGCACCACAGGTGCCCTGCTCCACTCCCACCTTTGCTGCAGCTTCGCTTGCAACTTCAGCCCTGGCTGACCCCCAGCTGCATCTCAGTTCCCAGTCCTGGCTTGTTCCCAGCCCCAGCCCTGCCCCCAGCTGTGACCCCAGCCTTAACTCCCTTACCCCTATACTAGTCTCCCCTCCCACTCCAGGAGCCACATCCCCACTCCCAGCCCTGACTCCAGAGGTGGGTGGGGTAAGGTGGGGCATGGACAAGAGTAAGTGGGGGACACAACCCTGAAAAGTTTGGGGACCACTAGTCTAGTCCCTTTCATTAGATCCTCAGAGAAGTTAAATTTGCTGCCTCCAGAGAAGCAGAGCACACACCAGCCTGGTAGTTAAACTGAAGGGTAAAATTCTCAGCGAAATATACAGCACAGAGATGGTTTTGTAACAAAACAAAAATAGACTCATAGACTCATAGACTCATAAGTCAGAAGGGACCAATATGATCATCTAGTCTGACCTCCTGCACAAGGCAGGCCACAAAACCCTACCCATACACATTTATAACAACCCCGAACCCATGACTGAGTTATTGAAATCGTCAAAATTGAGATTTGAAGACCTCAAGCTGCAGGGAATCCACCAGCAAGCGACCCATGCCCCACGCTGCAGAGGAAGGCGAAAAACCTCCAGGGCCTCTGCCAATCCGCCCTGGAGGAAAATTCCTTCCCGACCCCAAATATGGCGATCAGCTAAACCCTGAGCATGTGGGCAAGACTCACCAGCCAGCACCCAAGAAAGAATTCTCTGCAGTAACTCAGTTCCCATCCCATCCAACATCCCCTCACAGACCATTGAGCAGACTTATCTGCCGATAATCCAAAATCAATTGCCCAAATTAAACTATCCCATCATAACATCCCCTGATAATAAATAATAGAGACAGGTCTGATTAAAAAGAAAACAAAGCATGCTTTCTAGTGATTTAAAACTTAATTTCATCACATCTCAGTCTTAGTCTATGCAATGTAGTAACAGTGTTGATCTTCATCTGTGCAGGCTTCTCACCTTGTATTCAGCTACCAGCTATTCTTGACTCCTGGGCCAAGAGGATCTATTTTTCATGAACTCACAGGGTGTCCCCTAGGTGATAGATTCTTTCAGCAATTCCTTATATCCTCAAAAATTATCTTTTCTTCTCAAAGTCAGGAAGACCTCTTGGGGCTTAGTTTTCTGTGTGTACCAGGAAATTGTAATTTTTCAATGCAAATAATCTTTGTGTGATTCCAAATGCAAATGAATGATCATTGTTCTTGGTCACATCTGACTTAATTTGTGATTGACCTCAAGAGGTGTCGGCCATTCTCTTTGGGCTGGAGACAAATCTTCCTTGCTTCCTTGGTCTCTTCACAGACTCCAAAACACTCTCAGAGAGTATCCACAGTTTCACATAAATTTCATAGTGATATTAATGACCAGCATCTTGTTTAGTTTTCAAATGATATATCACAATATACTTTTTAAATAAACATCATGACAACAGTGGGCCTGGTACATTGAGCAGGTCAGGCAAGATAAGTTTCATTGTTACATAGCAGGGATCCCCTTCCCATCTGGCGTTGGGGCACTTCTACAATGGATTCCAGTCCAGGGACCGCCTAGCTAGCAGAGAAAGTGGACTTTCTCTGCCAGCTAGGCGGTCCCTGTGTTCCAGGGCCCCACCCTCTAGGCCATTTACCTGAGAGTTCCTAGAATTGCTTTTATCCCATAAACTCTTCTTCAGTAGCCTCAAGTCAGGTCAGTCATAAATGTTCTACTCACTCTCCCTGCATGTGGCTCCTATCCCTGCTCCTGGGATCCACCCTGGAGCATCAAGCCTCTTGTTTCAGACTCAGTTTCTCCTAACCAGGTTGATTCTTACCCCTGTTCCTATACAACCCTTCACGTAATTCAGTTGGGCTTTCTCAGCTGTGGCCAGTCCTCAGCAAAAATTTTCTTCACATTTTGTTCTTACCAGTAGCTCTTGGGTCCAGATATTCTCCTGTCTCTCTCGGGCAACTCTCACATGCCCCTCTCTTATCTCACATTTCATGTGGTCCAGGTACCTTCTCTTAGACATAGCTGGAGGCAGATAAGTCACAAGTGCACTGGATCCTATCTCTTAAAGGAGACAGTCACCTTGTGACAGATCCCTGCTCCCAAAATTCTTTTAAATCCTAGTGGACCATGAACATTTCCCATAAGGCATTGAACCTACTAATGGTGGAGAGGCCCATGGGATATCTAACCACAATGAACTATGCTTATACAGATGGAGCATGCTGCTGTATGAACATAAGCATGGCAACATGCACTGGTGCACAACAGTGTGAAAGAGCCCTATTGAAATAGTTGTATTGATCTAAGTAAACCAAAATAACTTATACTGGGGCAACTTCTATGTATAGACAAGTTCTCACTTGTGACACATCTAAAAATAGATTGTAATCTTTTGGGGGCAAGGATTATAACTCTATTTGTTTGGTAAAGTGTGAGCACAAGTTTGAATTCTATATATTGTATTCCATATGAAAACTTATTTTTAAAAATAATGTTAATGAATCGTTAGCTAGGTTTCTTGAATATTAACCTGACCCTGAATAAATAATATATGATGTAATATGTTAATATTTTGTTGTATCTTTACCTTAATAAAAAGTAAAGTTAGGAAACACCAGAATTAAGTTTCTCTGTGACTAAATTATTTCCTCTTGTGTATGTGCATTAGGGTATAATCTTTGATTACATGATCACATACACTTTTTTTCCACAAGAACCATGCCTCATTCAATTCACAAGATGGATTGTACTCTGGGAGTGAGATAGAAGCTCAACTTTCATTTTTATCCTCATCATTTGTTGTGTGCCTTCATTAATGTACCCCTTCAAAAAGGTTCAACGGATATGGAATATATTATTTCTTTATAGCCTCTTTGATGATGCTCATGGACTCTCCTGGCTGTCTTAAAAGCATTCATAAGGCAAGAAAGTATCATTATCCGTATTTTACAGAGAAGGAATCAAGGCACAGAAAGACTAGGGCCAACATTTTCAAAACTGTCCGTTAATTTTGGCTACCCCAATAATCTGGCATTCAATTTGACACAGCTAGCGCATCATTTTTCCAAGTTTCTGAGCTTCTGAGAATCTCATTGGCTTCAAGTGAAATTATGAGTGATTTGCACATCTGAAAATCAGCCATTACATGTCTCAAAATGGACAGACAGAAAATGAGGAAGATGCAATTAGTGACAGTGGTCATCTATGAACATTTTGGTTTTAGTTACTTGCCCATCATCACACAGGAAGTTTGTAGCTCAGACATCAGTTTTCTGGGTCCCAGTCCCACATTTTATCCACAAGATATGTCTTTTTCCTACATAATTTTCAAATTCTGCAGCAAATGAGGCAAGGATCATATTGACTCAGTCACTACACAAACCTAATCCAATCCCTGAGCACTAGCCATGCTGTACATTGAATGAGATAGGAGTCCTGAGTACTCAGTTTTGCAGTCTTAACATTATATGACACAATGTTTTATTTGTATGAGTTGGGAATGACAAGAGGGGAGGCTGTTATGCAATTTCTTTGGGGTTTTTGGAGATGAAAAATGAAAAAGAAAATAAAGGGTTTCCATCATATGCATCTGTAATAATGTCCACATAAACCATCATTTGGGTTTGAATCTAAGGTCTTCAGATTTATAACAGAGACCTTTGTGACTTAAGATAAAAGTCTAACTCTGTTAACTGTAGTAAGCTGTTATCCTCTGTTGACAAGCTCTAGAGGGAGATGCATATCACAGCGAACCAGTAAATTACATATGAGCTTTATGGACTGCATAGCCAAGCACGTAGAGTTGGAAGCTTAAATGTGGGCAGTACTGTGGCTATATGGATGAGACCACATTAGAGACTGTGGCTCTATTCCCAGCTCATTTAGAAATTGCATTGTGCAACCTGTTTGCAGACCTGAAGAAGTACTCTGCGTAAGCTCAAAAGGTCTTCTTTCACCAACAGAAGTTGGTCCAATAAAATATATTATCCCACCCATTTTGTCTCTCTAATTATGCAACCTCAGTAATTCCTTCAGTACAATGAGGAGACTAGTACTTGTATCCCTCTTAAACCAGGGATCTGAGGCCTTGTTTAATATAAATTATGTGAAGTACATAGAATACCTGTTAATAGAGAAGGTGAGTCTAAAATACATGGTTTCTGGCTTCTACACACATGCACCTTCACCTAGGCTAAAGGTTACTCTGATGGATTAAAACAGGAGGACTTTTTCATTTGTGTCCAGACTGAAGGTTCAGGTCTATATGGTTACTTTAGAACAATACAGGAGGTTCAATGTGGCATGGGAACATTCTCTGTGCTGTTGGGACATTGATTCACAACATTAAGGATTAAATATCTAACAAATTCTACTGTGTATATGCAAATAGTTATTTTGCTTGGCTAATTACTGCCAAATCAGGACTGATTTTTCACAGTCAGATTTTTCACTTCTCTGACCTCAAGAGTCCCTGGGTCAATTTCAAGTCCCTGCTCCTAGCCACTTGTGTGCTAGAGGTAGTCCAAAATGATCAAATCTTTTTTTAAAAAGATTGGCAAATATCTAAAAGCCCTGAAATCCTCAGATATTCTCTTTATATCAGCAAAAATCCACATCCATGGATATGGATAGCTGTGGATCATTTTTGTGGATCACGGATTGGATGCAATACAAATTTTGTATTCATATAAGACTACAAATATCCTATTTTTCACTAGCATTATTCTTGGAAAGAGTGGAACTTTTTGGCTAAAACTTTGAAAAAACTTAAACCTGAGGCTGAAACAAACATGGAAAAATTTTGCCCAGGTGTTTGCTAAACTTTAAAGTTATAAGTGACTGAAAAGCATTAGGCATCCTTTATGTAAGCCTTGCACTTGGTCCACCTATAATTATATTAGTAGTATTAACTGAGTACAAATTTAAACTGACTGGTCAATTTTTAACAATCTATATTGAGAAAAATGCAAACGGTAACCGAAAGTAATCTAGGTTGTTAACATTTTTCCAAATCTAATAATCTAAGTCATAGTAATAAGGGCATTTGTTTGTAAATAATGATTTACTGCCCCTTTAAAGTCAGCATTATTTGTTTTATTAACAGTATATACCTCAAATGGAATGAGACTGGTTTTGGTTTTTTTTCAGATGAATCTTTCTGCTCTAGGGTCTGATGGAGGTTTATGGTATCACTATAAGGTATGCTGTATTTTCTCCTTAGAGTGTATTAAGTAACTTCCCTCTCAGTCTTTCTCTTTCCCCCTCTTGACAACATAAATATAAATCAAATTGAAAATTCTCAAAAAGCTGAATGATTGTGACTTCCAAGGGTAACACTGACCATCATCTTCAGGGTGTATGATGTTCACTTACATTCTTCATCTTTTCCCAGCTACACTAAGGCACAAAAAACACATTGCTGTCACAGTTAGCTCTTTCTCTCTCACGATATTTATGATGATGAATAACAGACTATTATTATGTCCCAATTCATGGCATATGTGAGACAAGTAAAACTAGAGTTATTACCAAGAGAAAAAAAAGATCAAACACTTCTATAAAATTCTTTGTCCTGTGTAGATTCTACTCTCAATTACACTGATATACATCTGGAATTAACTCCACTGATGTCAATGGAATTACTATGGATATAATTGGAAGCAGAATTTAGCCTACAAACTGCATCAGAGCCAGGATGCTTTTTTTTTTTTTACACTGAGATATAAATGCAAAATTAGAACATGTCCAAACACGTAGGGATGGAGTGTGAGGGGGGTGGGGAGGGACACATATTACTGCTGTGTTTTTAACAGAAAGGTTTTGAGATCACCCTCCCCCCAGACATAAAAGGTAGTACCATTTCATCCTGGAACCTTGGGGTGGAATAAATTACACCACCTAGTTTGAGAACCTATAAGCGCAAAGATTTGGTAGTGTCCAGTACAGTTAAGGCTGAAGAGCAGTTTCTATAATAATTGTCTGTAAACTTTCCAAATTCACCTTTTGGGCTGATATTTCCTATTCTTGCTTTCTGCCTACAGATTTATATTTATTTTTCCACAGATAGCATGAGCATAACTCTTTGGCCAGCTTTGAGTTCTTTTGTAAGTGGAATCAATACACCTTTTTCATTTAAAAAATAAACAAAAAACCCCATAAAATAATGGGTTTTTTAGACACAGTTACACTCTGAAATTTGAAGCTTTGAGCATAGATATAGTCCTCTCTGCTTTTGCTTGATTTGAGATAAAATGTTTGGAATTAAAATATGGCCGTGTGAAGACTTCACACTGATCAGGTGCAATAGAAGATTTCATTAAGTTTATACATGTTCACACAGCTATAGACACTGCATACATATGTTAAATACACAGTAAATTGGATTTTCCTTTATTGTCTTCAGATAATGTAAAGGGTCCTCTGGAAAAGCTTGTGAGCTACACATGCTAAAAAGTTGTGTGGAGAAAAACAAATTCATCTTTCTCCTATTTAGTCAGTGGGATTTGGGACATGCTTCATTGGAAACAGGCTTGGTCTCTGAATGCACAACGCAACTGTTAATAAAATGTTAAGGTTGCAAGATCAAGAGCTTGAGTCAGGAAATTCAAAAAGTTAAGGTTGGTCTGGCTATCTTCACTCTGTCATGTTGTCAATGTAACCCTTTGTTAGTAATGTGTATTACTCTTTGTTATTAATGTAATTCAAAGAGCAGTTACTAAAAATAGACGGATGTACAACAAAATTGAGTTAAATCTCACCACAGCAACCTTTGTTTTCGGCTTTTCCTGACTTTTGTACACTTCAGTTCAGAGATGTATTGTTTGATTAGCACATGGTTTTATTACATTTGTGCATATTGCAGATTTGCATTCTGTGTGTGCATGTGTTTTTCTTCCTCTCATTGATTTGCAGCAAGAACAGTAAATCTGTTACCCAAAAGCAGTGTTGATGCTTTCTGGGTAACTAACTTAACTGGCTTACATTCAGTGGATACTTTCATCAGTTCAGACACACCGAACAAGAACACTGCCTCTGTAGCTTCATCACAGTCTGTTTCATCTTCACTCCATAAAATTTCCAGCATTTAGATTTCTAACATTTCAGGCAGGATGCTTCCTAGATGAGGCATTTGCTTCCTAGAGAATTACACCCACATAGCTTTCATTCTTTCTAATGTTTCAACCAACATACAATATCATGAACTTTATTAACAAATTCAAATTCAAAAAACAATTTCAGTTCAAGAAAGCTGTCCAAGTTTGTTTTTGCCCATTTCTTACATACGAGGATATCTACAAAGACACAGATTTTCAACAATGGATTTTAAATGTGTGTGTGTATTTGTATGTGTATCTATTATATACCAAAACAGATTAGCAGATTAGTGAGAAAATAGAATGGAAGAGCTTTTTAAGAAGCTTTTGGGCTCTGATTGTGGGGGTCAGTGGAACAGATTAACCTCAGTTTCAGAATTTTTCATAGTGTAATAGCATAATGAAGTCTTATTGGCCTGCTGCACTGTACTTCAAACAGATTAAACAACTTTTCCATATTTATAGACATCTGGTGCCAATGTGTTGCCGTAAAACTGAAATGACTAAATTTACATCAAAGTTGCTCATTTTGAATTAGGATTTAAAGATTTTTATACAAAACTTTTTCTGGAAATAAACTGGAGACCCAAACATAGAACAATGGGAGGGTATGCCTAGTCCTTTTTAAAAAAAAAATAAAGGCCATATAAATACATAACAGCTTTGCAATACTACCACGGAAATACACCATTTCAGGAAGAATATATACTTATCTGCCCTTAACCATGACGAATTATCGTAATGGAAAAACGTGTTTTTTCTTATCTATGAGCAAGTAAAATTTTGTATGTCTGGGGTGTGCGTGGGTCTGTGTGTGTGAGAGAGAGAGAGAGAAAGAGAGAGTAATATAATAACAACGAGGCTGAATTCCCACTTTACACGGAAAACTTAATCCAGTCTTCGTTATGGAGCCATTACCTCCATAGTAAGTAACCTTATTTTTTTTACATGTGTACATGTGTTTTATGTCAACATTTGTTGACAGGATAGCACACCTCTGAAAGAAACTCATTTGCAGCTTTTCAGATTTTAATTAGAATTATCTCCATATATTATGGATATTATTTATAAATTAGAATCCTCACAAATAGATCAAACTGTATTCATCTGTATGTAGGTCATTCAACATCCTTTTGTAACACTGGGTATATTCGCTTTATTAACTTTCTAAATACTGGTCAAATCAGCTGGTAATACATTATGTGAAATACTTCATTTTTCCTTAGAAAATATAATTTAATAAAAGCCTATGTTAAACTACCTTTTTTTAAAAAAAAAAAAAAAATAGCTAAAGAGGTTATTACAATTTAGATTCTGGCACAAAGTCAGTCTGGAAAGGCTTTGAAGAAACTGAATGGGCAAGCCACTTAGAAATTCTCTCATATGTATCTATAATGAATTTAAAATAAATATTATCCTCTTCTTATCCTTCATAGGATCTGATCTTGAAAGCCTTTTCTGCATGTAACTCCCATTGACTTCAGAGGCAGTTCTGCACTATGAGAGCTTGCAGTATTGGGCCAATAAATTGTAATATATATTACGGTATTGACACCTAATTCAGAGCTAGATTGTTCCTAACTTCAATGTAGCCATGCAGGAAAGACAAGATATCTCAGTTCCTACACATCTATTTAGAGCTATATGTAGATGCACGCCTTGGTGTTCAGATGAATGCAAGTACATATGCAAGCTTCCCCTGGGAGCAAGAGAGTGGGAACTGAGGGAAATGGGCAGAGACCTAGTGCTAAATTTTTAAATGTCTTTAGATTCCTAAAGATGCAGATAGGCAGCTAGTGATTAATTAGGCACCTAGGCACTTTTTAAAATTCCACAAGATGCCTATTTGCACCTATAGATGCCTAAATATATTTTGAAATCAAGCCTATAGAACTGTACACCCCATGAAATAGCCAGCACAATGCCTGAATGCAAGGTGAGGAGTATGCTTCCCTTCCTGTGCAATGAAGGGCCATGGGAATGATTGTGTCTGTCTCTCAGGGGTAAAATGCATCCCAAGTAGAGCTTGGTGAAATTTGTCATGCAAAACTTTATTTTGCCAAAAAACACAGATTTGGATTAGATGAAACCATTTGCAAATTCAAGTCAATTTTGGCAATTTTTTTCAGTCAAAAACCATTTAAAAAGTCACAAATATGGATTTTTTTTCTTTCAGAAGGACAGTTTGTTTCAGAATTTACTTCAATTTCATATTTATTTTTTAAAAAATTATTCATTTTGGATCTATGGAAACAATTTGGTCAGCACAAATGTACACAGATCCAGGAATATAGCCAGTAGAAAGCATGATGGGAGTTTGATTTTGGCTCACAGAAAATGTTGAAATATTCTCATTTCAGGTTGACCCAAAATATATTTAATTTTTTTTTCCAGACCTGCACCTGAACTGATTATTCCGTTATTTGGACAGCCCTAAATGCAGAGCTCCTCCTATGGCAATGCAGCTACATTCCGCTTTCTACTATCAGCTAAGTGCTACAAACACAAACGAGACCTAAATAGTGCTCAGTCTGACCATTGTTCTACATATGGCTTTTCCACTGCACTCAGTAGGATTATTTTGTGTGGACTGATAGCAGGATTAGTTATGGTAAAAAATGAAATGGATGTATGCAAGTACATATACAGTACGGAGTTCATGGAACAAGGCCAATCATGGAGATATATAAAATCATTTTGATATGGTTATTTTAAAAAATTGCATGCACAGTGTGAATGAGGTTTAAATAAATAAAAAGCACTTCAATACTCTATTAAAAAAGAAAAATGTGATTTTTTTTCCCTCCCAAGACTGAAAACAACCTTATTTTACAGTATATATCTCAGTTTAAGGAGAGATTTAGAAATAAAGCAAAACCAGTTCCAGGAAGGGCAATCACTTTCTTGGCTGAAAAGCAGCAACAAATTGACAGACTTCTTCAAATGAAATATACTTCACACATTTCATTACTAAAATAGCCCATTCTTCATAAAACTAACAAGGCATGTAGGTGACTAAAGTCCCATTACCTAAAGCTAAAGAAACATCCTACTGCTGTGTTTGTTCAGCTCAATAGCTATTTTCTGTGCTTTTTCGTGATTTTTATATATACATTTTAAAAAGGATCCCGAGAAGTTTTCGTAAGTTGTACAAATAAGCTAGAAATATGTGTTAAAAGTGTTTAACAAGCCTATTTTGTTAGACTTATGAAATAAACTGATGACATTAGGGCTCAATCCAGGTAGCAGTCTGTGCATGGAACTCTCACTGAAAGCAATGAGAGTCTCGTGTGCGTCAATAGTACGGCAACCTCCGTACAAATGATCTGCATGTCTCTATCTAATAGTAATTGCCATTGGAATAAAAGGAAAAACAAAAACAACTTCCACCACTTGGAGGTCAGATTCCGTCACTCTTACTCATGCTGTGATTTATACTCAGCACTGACAAGGCTTCCAGAATCTGGATCCAAAGTCACAGAAGTTAATGGGAATTCCATGTTCCATTGACGTCAATGGGCTGATAATCCAACATTCTATAATTTCGTTTCAGTATTTGACAGGCAATAATTAGGAAAAATAGAAGGAACAGTACAGTAGAGAATGTAAAAAAGGAAACATCTTATTAGATTTTACATTTGTAAATGATACTTCAAGTCTGTGGACTTGAAAGTAAAGTTAAACTTTACTTTTCACGGCTCTTCTTTTCAAACAAGTTTTTTATATATGTATGAACAAAAATCTGTGAGATAACATTTCAGTCTGTTGCATTATTAAAAAAGGTAAAAACAATATGGACAGGCTTGATCCTGCTCCCAATGAAATCATTGGTCAATCTCCTATTAATTCCAGTGAGAGTAAGGTGAGTCTGAGAATGTACCATGTTCCTACTCCAAATTTCTTTAATGTAAAAAAAGAAGAAAAAAATTACGGCTCAGCCAACTCTTTGACTTTGTGATTTGCTTTTTATCAAAAAACATTTCTAGCCAAGATGAAAAGATATATATATTTGCTTAGGTTTGCACAAAATTATGTCAAAGAAAGATGTGTGTGTCAGGAGTTTGGGAGGATTTTCTTAGAACAGTTATCTTCAGTTACATTACATCTTACATTTCAAAATGTACAGACACCCAGTGTTCTTTTTAACAACATATACAGGTGAGTTTATAGATCCTTTATAAAAGGTGTCGTGATACCAAATTAAAAACCATAGAAATAGAAACAAAATAATGGAGATTGAGATATACTTTTGATAGTACGTAGTCAGTGCTCATTCTGGTAAAACTGACAGGTGCATCTTTGGCATTGAAAATTCAGTACAACTTCTAAACAAAATGTTGTTTCTTACAGCTTTAAAAATAACAAAAACAAACAACAACAACAAAGGAAAAACAGGACTGACCAAAATACCAAAATTGGGGAAATATTATTAAAGATTTATTTTTTTTTTAGCAAGGATAACTTAGGGACCCTGAATTACCTTCTCGTTTTAGTGTATGGTTTGGACTATATGAATCCATTTAAAAATCAACTAAATTGTACCACATTTTTCGGAAAATTATATATAATATAATATATATATATATTTTATATTTATTTAGAAGCTTTGAAATAGTACAGTAAACACTTTGCAACACGTGTATAAACTACAGAATGTCTTTGATATTTTGTGGGTCTGCAGATTAACAACATTTTTATGACCCACAGGTGAAAAGATTATGATCACAATCTCTCTTGTAAAGTTGGAATAGTTTGGGGAACACTTGATCACACAAAAATAATATAAAACAGTCAAGTTTAAAACAGTGATATTGCATTTATAATGCACATTTCTTTTATCTGTACGATTGGCTTCTTGTGGTGAATATAAACATCTAAAGGGCTCAGTGACATTTTGGAGAGAGAAAGATATATAGTGCTGTAAACAGGCACACACTGATCAGAAAGGCAAGATCAGTTGCCTCTGAAGTTTCTACAGTTCCACACATTTCAACTCATTTCTCAGGCCTGCTGAGAGCAATTAGGTCCTATTGTTGGCCATGATGTCTCCAACAGCACACAAATCCTTCAGTTACATAGAACTGGATGGCCAAGATAATGAAGTTGAAAAGTTGATGCTTTTTGTTGGTCGACTTTTGTGCAAATCATGCTGCTTCAGGTAAGTCCTGTAGAATTGACTAGCATATCCTTTTCCGCGCTGCAGGAAAGAAAGAAAGACACTTCTGAGAAAAAAAAAATCAGTCTCCAACACTTCTTTCTTTTAGTATTTCTTAACGTGTAGAGAAACAATCAAAACTTGTGACAAACTGTCACTTGGAATTCCCATTGTAGCAAATAGTTTAATGGTGAATCGCTTTTCAGAGAACAGTCTTACTGTGGTTCGATATTCTGAAAACCAAACATTGCATGCTGTTTTATTATCTGTCTAACATGTCATGGCAAGTACTCCAATGTGCCTTTATAAAATCGGTTTATGAATAAGGCAAAAAGTCACACTTCCAAGTTCACTATTATTGATATTTCCAAGTCTATTTTTTTCTAGTTCATCTTTTTATTTGAAACAAGACCTAGAATTTCCAAAAGAATCAGAAGCCGACTTTCCTTCCCTTTCAAAGAGAATCATTGTCCTCATCACCAACTGACCCTTTAGTCTGGTTTGACAGAGATATGAAAAAAATATGCATTAGTTCTACAATTTAAATCCAAACATTTATTGTCATGGTGGAAATTGAACTAGTGTTACATGGGTGAAACAGGTCAATGCATTAGCAAACCAGTATCCTAATCCACCAGCTGTGGTAGCTATATTAGCTCCAGGCATTGGCTATTTTAACTGTAATTAGGAGCAAAGTTAACAAATTACTTGTACTAGCATTCGGAAAAGACACTGAGGCCTGGTCTACACTACGTGTTTATACCGATTTTAGCAGCATTAAACCGATTTAACGCTGCACCCGTCCACACAACGAGGCCCTTTATATCAATATAAACGGCTCTTTAAACTGGTTTCTGTACTCGTCCCCGACGAGAGGAGTAGTGCTGAAATCGGTATTACCATATGGGATTAGGGTTAGTGTGGATGCAAATCGATGGTATTCGCTTCCGGGCGGTATCCTGCAGTGCACCACTGTGACCGCTCTAGAAAGCAATCTGAACTCAGATGCACTGGCCAGGTAGACAGGAAAAGCCCCGTGAACTTTTGAATTGCATTTCCTGTTTGCCCAGCGTGGAGCTCTGATCAGCATGGGTGGCGATGCACTTCCAAATCCAAAAAGAGCTCCAGCTTGGACGTACGGGAGAATATTGGATTGATTTGCTGTATGGGAGACAAAAAACTGTTTAATAGAGTCCAGTTACAGAACGCGAATGCCAAAGTTGAAAAATCTTCCAGCTAATACAGAGTCCACCAGCGTAGGTGTGACTAAGGTCGGAAGCCAAAGAATCAAATGACATGGGGAAGGGGGAGGACTGAGGACTCGCACATCCAAGCCTCAGTCTCTGAAGCATTTTGCATCATTGATGACTCCGTTGCTGCATCAACACCATGTCGCGGGGGTTCAGGGTTAATCTCTCAATTTATTCCTCCCCTACCCTTGAAAGAAAGGGGAAAATTGTTATTTGACTTTTTTCAAGTCGATGTAAGTACTGAGCTACTGGATGTACACTGCTGGGCCACTGAACGTTGGCCCCTCTCCCTCCTTCTCGCCGTGGCAAGACGGTACAGTGCGTATGGACTGTTAGCCTCTTTGATCATGCCCATGGTTTGTCCTGGCTGAGACCTCAGGTGAAGTGGGCGAGGGCTGGGTAAAATAGGAATGATCCCAGGTTTTTCCTGGAGATGGTACAGAAAGCTGGTCTCCTTAGAATGGGGCTGGATCTTTCGCCTCCCCACCTTTATGTTAAAGAAGATTCTGTATGCTTGGATATTATAGCAGCGGGATGCTGGGTCCTTCCCCATGTTTATGTCCTGCGCTGGACCTTCCTGCAGCTGGAGGGTTGCTCCCCTCTTTTATCTCACTAACAATCAGTGTTGCTTATTGCTAGCATTTCTTTTGCTCATCCACATGGAGGGGCCCGTGCAATTGTACCCAGAGTGTTGGGGCGGAGGGAGCAATGGGTGGTTTGTTGCAGTGGACTGGACTGGATGCGTATCATTTCTGTGGGTCTGACCGGAGTAGCTGTGCTCTCTGAGTGATCTCTAGTGCCTTGCCATTATTCAGCAGGATGGACTCTTTTAATACACATAAAGGAGGGAATGACTGGGGGTCGTTCTTTTGTCTTTGGCCATGGTGACCTCGCGAGGTCAGCCAGGGAAGCGATGACGCAGGACGGTCAGAAGACTCATTAACCGTCTCTCATCGCCATTTAAATGGCAAAGCAGACGGTAAGAAAGACTGGTAAATCTTGTCCTTGCAAGAATGTTGCTGCTTAGCGCTGCAGTTCTTCTGTCTGCGGCTCCGTACATACTGGTGCCAGTCGACAAGGGCCACAACGGAGCTCCATGTTGCCTTGGCGTTGCATGCAATCAGGGAAAGGCGATATTGTCTGCTGTTGCTTTCATGGAGGAAGGAATGAGTGACGACATTTACCCAGAATCACCCACGACACTGTTTTTGTACCATCATGCATTGGGATCTCAACCCAGAATTCCAATTGGCAGAGGCGACTGCGAGAACTATGGGATAGCTACAGTATAGCTACCCAGAGTGCAATGCTCCAGAAATTGATGCTAGCCTCGGTACATGGATGCACACTGCCGAATTATTGTGCTTTGTGTGGCCGCGTGCACTCGACTTTATATAATCTGTTTTACAAAACCGGTTTATGTAAAATTGGAATAATCCTGTAGTGTAAACGTACCCTTACACTGAGTCAGATTCTGATCTCAGTCACACTGATGCTGATAACAAATGGAACTGGCTCACTAGATTGACGTCTTGATTTTTTTCTAAAGGATTTCATGTTAAATTCAAGTTTTAACCTACACTTCAAATTGGCGAAGTCTGATGTAGCGGAAACAAAGATTAGTCCATTCATGGAAGTGAAGTGTTACAATTAAAGTAAAAGAAACCTTCCTAACTTTATAATGACTTCATATATGTAAATCACATAGACCTATCCCAAGTCTCTTTTTTTTTTTAAAAAGACACCAATTAGGTTCACCTAAAAAATACTGTAAATCAGTACAATACAATTCACAATGAAGTTAGATTATTTATGGGGAAATCTATTAGTGTATATATTATGTATTCATCTAATCTAATCTGCCGACATAGACTATCATCTGGCACTCATGATTTACAAATATAAGAGATGACGTCTATTCAGTATATCATCCTATCAGTTCAACACAGCAAATGACTAGATCTGTTATTAACATTAAAACTAAACCAAAATAAGAAATATGTTTGGTTTTTTTAGTGACTATGAATTGTAAAGATTTTTTCCACTGGCAAAATGCATCAAAATAGATAAACTAATGAGATATTTTTCTAATAAATATTCACCAACATTACTAGTGTATATTTGTTATAAAACTATATATTTTTTGTCTGTTCTGTTGCAGTTGAACAGAGTGTGTGTGTGTGTGTAGGAGGGGAACTTTACAATTCATATTAACCACAACAAACAACAATAAAAAAATGAAATTTTTATTTGGCTTTAGTTTTGGAGGCCTGTGCTTTAGAATGTAAAGGTCCTGACTGTGTCTCCTGCTGTAATAGAATACTGTAATAATTTGTGTGTATATTGCATGATGTTGTACTCGATAGATAAATAGATAATTACTCTCACAGCAAAATGACTGACCAAGTATTTTACAATTGATTAATAACATAGTAAAAGCATCCCAACTGGTTAATAACTTAGATTGGTGAATAATTAAATTGCATAGTATTTTAATATATGCTGCAAAGAACCGCAGGAGACACATTAAAGAGCCACTTACAGCTCCTGATCCTCAGTCAGAGTATCACTGTGGTATCCACTAAACTCAACAGAAGCTCACACCGTGCACAAAAGTCTCAGATTCTAAGTACTGGATTTCACATCCTTAAATAAATAAATAAATAAATAAATAAATACCATATATATTTTCTTTAATCTTCAAAGCTCTTTATAAACACTCATATATTAATCTTCGCAATAGCCTGGTAAAATAGTTAAGCACAGTAGCCCCAATTGCCTGCCATTATTGAGAAAGCCATGGAAGGGGACAGATATGCAGGAAATCACAACTGGGATTCTTGTCATGCATTCCCTTAAGACAGTTTAATTTGAAACCCTGTGGAATTTGCAGGGGATGAAGCCTCCTTCCCTTACAAATCCACATCAGGGACAACTGCTGCTCTATTTAGGTCTATTGGCCTTTATTGCCTATCTGGCAGTGTGAGTGCATTGGAATCTGGGCCATTCGAATCTAGGTCTCTCAAAGCACACAGTATGATCTCTTTGTTTGCCTAGGCTTTCCTTAGAAGTGAATGAGTACATTTTTTGTAGTAGCTGGCTGGTGATGTCTTTGCCTTACCCTGTGTCAGTGTGTAAATTTTTTTTATTTAATTACTATTTTTAATGTATGTGCTTACACTACAATTAGCCCATTTTATAACACTAAGTACATATCTGTAATGTCTGTGCCTTGCAAGTTTCTTATCCAAGTCTTTCCTGGTCCCAAAACCCAAGAGAACTCTTCCATGTGGAACACCGCCACAAACAGATTTACTGGATTCCAAGGGTGGTGATCAAACCTACCTCCTCTTCTTTGTTCTGCAAGGGTGCCTGGCTAGAAATTCATGTGCAGAGAAATTTGTCTGACACTGAATTATCCTTGTTTACAGATGGGGAAACTGAGTCAGAGAGCTAAAAGGGAAGAAGGATGGTCCTGTGGTTAAAACAGAAGGCAGGAAGCCAAGAGATCTGGAGACTATTCCTGGCTCTGCTAAAGATTTTCTGTGTGGATTTGGGAAAAATCACCAAATCTCTTTGTGCCACTATTTCTCCTTATGTAAAATAGGAAAGCAATCTTATACCCATCTCACAGAGGTACAACAAGGCTTAAATCACTATTCTTTATAATTCACTTTGAGATCCACAGATAGAAAGCACTGTAGAATTGGAAATTATCAAAAGTAAGGTAAGAGCTGGTATAAAAACTCAAGAACTCCTGGCTCCCAGTCTTTATCTCAGACAACACTTCTTTCTTTGTCCCCATTTAACTGTTCTTGTACTCTGTTCTCATTAATGAAGTCTGAAATATAGTGGAGTAGAAAACTTTATATATACAGCCATTGGGAATGACAGTTTTTGGTTACAAATGTTTAAATTAGTAAAGTTTAATAATGTTACTACATACTTACATAAGTTCAACCCTTTAATAAGTGTTTTAAGGCAGAAGGAGAAGGAGGACTAAATAATCAGCACAAATAGAAAGCCATTTTAAAGTATGTATTTTTCTTATTAGCATACTTGTGTGATGGGGTGCATAAAGATGGAGGTGGAGTTTAAAAGGAAGCCAGATAGTCAGAAGAGGCTGACAAGAAAGGAAGAAGGACCTGTCGTAGAAGCTACTGAGAAGGGATGCTATGACAGTGTTTCTGAGAAAAGAAGATCCTACCTGCTGAGCCCAGACAGACTAAAGGTGCAGTAAACACCTTCTCTTCAGTAACTTTTGCTACAGACTGCAAAGCTTGGACTATAGAATGAGGGGTTGGAAGTGGCCCAGGGAAGGTATCTATAAGGCGTTCCTGGGTGCCTGCCCTTTGGTAACCCTTACAGGACCCTGGGCTGCAGCCTGTGCAGTGGGAGAGTCCGGGGGCCCCCTACCAGCCCTACTCTGTCTTAAAGAGGAGCTGACCTCCTAGCCACGATGCGATGCTTCCATCATGCACCAACCATCACAACTTGCATGAAGGGTAGTCCAAATATTGTTACAGATCCATAATCTATGTTATTTTGGAGGTAGTTGTCATTCTCCAAAGGGCAAGGGTTTTGAATGTTACTGTGAGAGTATATAATATAGAAAATTTACAATAGATTTAAATAAAAATTGGAAGCAGAGTACAGCAGCCTTACGTTAATATTTATTCTTCCACTGATATGCATCCATACTTATCCCATTAATAGTTACATATAGAGATTGAGGAAAGAAGACACACAAAAGACTTGGTGGAAGAAGAAGAAATGAAAAGGGAAGAAAAATAAGATAATAGGAAAAATAAAAGAAAAAATACAATAACTATTATTAACAATTCTGGCTTATAAACAACAACAGAAATATATTGAACAAAACAGAAGATCTATCAAGATACATTCAGAAGAAACTTTCCATCACAAAACCTTCCCCTTGTACTCTTTTCCCATTTGCCCTTTTGTCTGTTTTCTCTCATCTTGCCAAGGAATCACTTAGGTCTGGATTACAGCTAGATTTTAGGTTGGCTATGAAGAGGGGGAAAGGTACAAGGAGCATTCCTTATGCTAATGACTCCCAAACAGGGACTTGCCAGTTGCCATATTTGCAAACCTTTCACTTCTCTGAACAGAAAGTAGTCCTGTTAAGCATTGCTAGCTACCCTAGAAGGACAGGAAGAGGAGGCAGGGCCGTGACCCTGCAGCTTCCCTTCACAATGGCCAACAGAGAGGGTCAGCTGCAAAAGGGAGTGCATGTTGCACCTCTTTTATGGCATTGCTGCAGTCATGTCCAGCCTATGCACTGACAGTGCCAGAAAAAAATCATGGCATAATACCTGTAGCAGTGCGACCCCATACTTCCCTCACAATAGGGCAGTAGTTTTAAGATCGAATTGAGCCTTACACTGAAAACTCTTCAGGGAAGGGACCATGTAAAATGTCATGCATACTAATGCTGCTGTATAAATATTAGTGCTACTGCTACCAAGAGGAGGAAGAAAAGAAAAATCTCTTCAGAGACATCCACGTAACCGAAAAACAGAAGGGAAACAAGGCAGCACCATACACGCTATATTTACTACCTGAGAGCCAAATTAACATTTAGTGTGGAGTTTAAGTACAAAGAGTTTTATACTCCTTAACCCCACATAGCAGCTGTGCTGGAGATTGCCGTCTGGGCTGCCATGCAAGAGCACAATCCCATGCACTGTAGTATTTGTCACCATGCCTGTCTCTATGAGGTAAGCACAGAGGGTCACTTTGCGGGGTAAGGTGGGTGTTGCTGCCATAGGAAAGAAAAAAGCAGTCATAGGGCTGTGTGGCAGATGTCCCCAACCTACATCATATTTACATTATGTTTATCTTGATTTTCAATTTGCATTATTAGTTGTCTTGAACTGTCTTTATATTTCTATAGCTTGTTTGCATTATTATATGTTTTAAACAAGAGAGTGATATCTGGCACTATCATACTCCCATTGATTTGGACAGGGCCAGGATTTCACCAGGGATGCTGGAGAGAATGGATTACTCAGATGACTAGCAATATATGTCTGCTCTGTATCTCTGGTGCAAAGTTGGCCCAGTTTGTTAGTGATTGCATTTTATCTGATGGTAGCTTGTTGCCTTATATGAAAACAATTGGCAGTCTCAGTCTAGTAATTAGTGGGCAGGTGTCCAAATCACAAAACCACTTCAAATGTCCCTTCTTAAAGAGTGGTCAAGGAGTGAATGGGAATGCAGAGTGAATTACAGTGTCACAATGGAACACCCTTTGTGGCGGTTTATCCAGGTAAAGGATGAGATACATTGCCAGGGTGGGGATGTGGGAAGGGAAAGATTACGCTCCTGCTGCCCACATTAAAGCTGTTCTCTGGACAGAGAATGTTCCAGTCACCAAAGCTGTCAATCCAGTACATTTCACAATTCATATAGTCATTTTAAATATGTAATATTTAAAGAGAATTTTTAAATGATTATTGATGATATCTTATGAAAATGCCATTAAAAGACATTTCAGATATTTCTTAATGGGATACTGTCAGTCTTGTGCAGTCCCCAAATCACTAGTTCGCAGATGTGAAGATGACATTTTCCCAAATATTCTTTCCTTACTGATTAATGCAGAGAGGAATTTTTTTTCAAGAGCTTAAATGGGATGTTTTGTGCTCCATGCCTACATCTGTACATTTGCATGTTTGTTTTTAGAGTTCCAAAGTCACAATTTAGAGGATTTTATTTTGCTAAAAACTTTCTCTGCATGACAACAACGTGTTGCAAAAAAGGACTTTGGAAAAATACTCATTTTCATATCTAGAAGGAAAAATCAACCAAGTTCACCCATGCTGTAGCTCTACTGAAGTGAGTAGAATAACATCAAGGCTCGATAACTTCTTAGGGCTCCATGGTGCCATTTAGATACAGTTCCCATAGTAAGAAGTGGTATAAAGATACAATGGCCCAGAGGTATTTAGGTGTCTATCTGCCTCTTTAGGCACTGAATTACATTGATTAAGTGCCAATGACATTTTCAAAATTGCTGCTCAACTGCTGCCTGATCCTGTACACACCTAAGTTCCCTAGATGTCTACGTTTCTGATGGTCAGCATTTGCAAAGCTGCCTATAACCTGATGCTACTCCACAACTAATGAGCAGCTCAGAGCCCTGGCTCAAGTCAAAGTCCTGGACGCCCTGAACTTCAATTTTCAAATGAGGCAGGGACTGCCTATCTCACAAGTGGGGACTGACTCTATAGGCATGCTCTGAGCACGCCTAACATCTGTTACCTGCCAGCCCCACAGCAGGATGGCCAGATGCAGGCCACTGATGAGTGGGGAAGCAGCACAGAACCTGCACCAAAGTCAGTCAGGGAACAGGGAAACTTAGGATGTGTGAGAGAGGTATCAGTCATG
This sequence comes from Chelonoidis abingdonii, assembly GCF_003597395.2. Taxonomy (NCBI): domain Eukaryota; kingdom Metazoa; phylum Chordata; order Testudines; family Testudinidae; genus Chelonoidis; species Chelonoidis abingdonii. Next base: position 49,425,413 of record NC_133773.1, on the reverse strand, counting down.
AGCAGCAGACAGAGGGAGATAAATGGTTTTGATTGCTAAGAGATAAGCTACCTAAGCAGCTGACCTGGAGTAGGGGCCTAACTCCAGGAGAGGATTTGTATCTGAGGCTCCTGAGCAGAAGAAAGCACACTAGGTCAGCTACATAGGAATAGTCTCCTCTCCTCTTTCATCCATTCTTCTCCTCAGCATTTCACTCCTAACTTAAGTGGTTTTATGATCACTTCGCTGGCTTCAGAGGATCCTTTTCTTAAGCATTTAACTCTCTGCTTGGGCGCCTAACTCAGGACTGAGGATTCAACTATGTGGCAGGCCGCCCATAGATTTGGCATTGCACTGCTCAACAAAGCAACACCTAAGTACCTTTGAGGATCTGGGCCAACACCTCAGACTGAATATGAAGAGCCATTCTCCAATGGTGGTGCTGAAAGCCATTGAACCAAACTGTAAACACTGTATATCATCAAACGTCTTCAAGCCAGTGAGTGCTACTGCACCCCCCAGCACCCATAGTTCCAGAACCCAGACTACACTCTTTAGGGAGATCAGCCACTTCACTTGGCCAGTGTGTGTATATGTCTGAGTGTGTCTTTTTGCAGTGGGAGCCTCACTATCTGTCCACCAGAGGAGTAGGAAACACATAGTCCATGCTTTTTCTTATGCACAGGGCTGTGCCTGGTAGAACTATTCAAAGTTGGGAAGAGTATGAAGAACCTCCCCCCTCCCCAGCCAACATTTATTGCAGCCAGACAGAATTTGTCCCTTGAAATCTGGTAGCATTTGGACTGATATGTACAATTACTCAGATTGTGTAAAATCAAATGACACGTGAGCATTAGGTCTGCAGGCTGTGAATAAAATAATGAGGCTGAAATACAAAGGATTAGTAATTGCTATGCTGAACACTTTCTCACAAACATCCTTGCTTTTATCTAAATAAATAAATCCTAAAGATCATTAAATTCTGTTCACTACACTGAGGATTTTCTACACACTTAGGATTTTCTACACAAGCATATCCAAGAGTTATCTTGCCCACAATAAATAAAGTAACCACATACAGAGCCCTTTCTTTTTGTCTTGCATAAGTGTGTATAAGATTTAATTGTCCAAATTCACGTAAATCAATTCCAGGACAATGATTCCAAGGCAACTGGAGATTTGACACTGATGGACATTGCACTGATCATACAGTGTTTAAAGCCTATTGAGAATTACTTTGATACTGATGATATTACCCCCTTTCCCCCCCCCACACATTCCCCATTAAAAAGAGGCATATCACTTGTCTACATACAAGAGGGTCACTTTGCAGTGATTTTTCCTACTAGAAGTTAATTCTGAAATCTGCACCAACACCTAAATGGATGATCAACTTGTTTTTAAAGTTTGTTGTCCAAATTCTATACTGACACACACTCAGTCAACTTGACTAGTTTCAGTGCGGGATTTAACAGAACCTGTTTTAAGAAATTTAAGTTCCTCATTTTTAATATGCTTTTGACTTCTAGGTCCTACAGATAAATTGACTACACTGGTGACTGTACGTGCATGTCTGTGTGGACTAATGGACCATTCACATTTCCATTTTCATTCCCAATCTAAAAAATACAAACAAAAAAAACGTACGATGATCATAGTTCTGAGAATAAAATCCTCAATACTTTGCTACATTGGGGGCCATTACAACAATTTGCCACACAGTGCAGACTTGAGGTACCATATTTATTGTGGAAATGATGCCTTCCAGATACTACTGGTGAATGCAGAGAACAGTCAGCTATTCTCTACAATGGACCAAAGAAAAGTGAAAGCCAATGTTCTCACTAGAAGTACCAACCAGTAGCAATTTTTCCTTCTCTGTTGTACTATAACCATAATATCTTCTGATAACATGGTAATAATACACACACCATCACTGTCTTAGAGACAGAGAGAATCATAGAATATTTCAGACTTGAAGACATCTGGATAGGTCACATAATCTATACTCATGCATTCTGGTGGGACTGATTTCATTATTCCTGAACCATTCCTGATACATGAGTGTTATATCTAGCATTGAACATCTCCAGTGAGGGCAATTCTAAATTGTCTATTGGCAACCTATTCCACTGCATACGTGTCTTAATCGCTAATTTACATTTTTCCTGCTTCATCTTAAACCACTCATTCCTGTGCTTTACTCATTGACTAATGATTATAATTGATCCCTATCCTCTTTGTAACAGCTGTTTATATAGCTTTCGTTTCCCTCTCAATCTCCGTATATCTAGATTTATTAATCCGCACTCGCTTAGCCTTTTGTCTGTCTTATTTTCAAAATAATTCAACATTTTCACTGCATATTTCTGACATCTATGAATATTTGTTTTTTTTTAATTGAGAAGCCTGAAACTGAACACAGCACTTTGATACAATATTACACCAGCACTGCATTCCTGTCTTGTGCCACATTTAACATTTACAATAAGCTTTGGTGCTTTTGTGAGGTAGTATAATCTGGATGGTATTCTTTTATCTAAGCATTTTATTTGTCCTTCTTAAATGAAGCTTCAGTTTTTACTGAATACCATACTTTCAAATTTCCGCTAGTCCCTCCAATTTACTAAGATTACAGTGTGTTTTATTATATTCTAGAAAGCATTTGTAATGCTCTCCAAGATTCTATTGTCAAAAATATGATTATCACATATCTCCACAGTATCTTCCAAGTCAATAATGAGTCTGGAATAGGCGTCTTCAAGATACAACAAATATGCTCTCCCTAGCTTGATATTAGCCCATTATAACAACAATTATTGTTTTTTGTTATTTGTGAGCTAGTTTTTTAAAACTCACCCTTCCTTTTTGCACTCAAAGTTATGTGTGGCACATTGAGGCCATGGCTACACTGGCGCTTTACTGCACTCCAACTTTCGTGCTCAGGGGTGTGAAAAAAACACCCCCCTTGAGCGCTGCAAGATACAGCTCTGTAAAGCCTCAGTGTAAACAGTGCCGCAGCGCTGGGAGCCCGGCTCCCAGCGCTGCAAGCTACACCCGTAGAGGATGTGGAGTACGTGCAACACTGGGAGAGCTCTCTCCCAGTGCTGGCGCTGCGACCACACTCGCACTTCAAAGTGCTGCCGCGGCAGCGCTTTGAAGTTTCAAGTGTAGCCATACCCTTAAATGTCATGTGACTGTGAATTTGCTGTCATTTAGATGTCATATGAAAGCATAGCCAGGTAGTTGAACTGACTGTACTTAAGGGTTCAAAGGCTCAGGTGAAATATTGCAGAACCAGAAAGGTTGAGTTGAAGCACTGTTCATTATCAGTCCCTCTTAATTGACTCCACATCCATAATTATACATTACATTATTTAGCTTACCTATGAAAATGTCATGTAAAACAATAAATAGGAAATTCTGTATTAGGAAAATACGCTTGACCACATTTCTGAATTTTTGAAACCAGGATTCTGGACTGCACATCACAGATCGGACAGTACATATTGCATGTTTAAATACTAAAACAGAATATGTAGAACTGGCAATTATGTGTACATGCAAATATGGGTTTTATTCTTGCAACTCATGCATGCATACATTTTGCAGGCAGAATTTAGGAACATATTTTGAAGACTTGCTTCACTATGTAGACTATATTTTCTGTAACCAATAAAGATAGTTTTCCTATCAAAGAAATAAATTAAATTAGTTTAGTCTAATTTGGTTTTCATGAATCACATTGCTCACCACTCACCATGTTATTTTACTCTTGGTACTTACAGACTGAGTCTGACTGCTTTATTTTTTTTTTTCAGCAATTTACCAGGAACTGAAGTTAAACTTAATGGTCTAATTACCTGGGTCTCCCTTTCCCCTTTCTTAAAACAAGTTACTAAATGTGTCATTTTCCAATTCACTGAGACCTCACTGGACTGCAGTGACTTCTGAAAACAAATTAACTATATTAGCTTCATGCCAGCAGCAATCCCCATTTCTAGCATGAATCTCTTGGCATGGTCAGCGGCTGACATGTGAGAACAAAGTTGAAACACAGTCTATGGAGAAATGGGCTTGTCAGGTAACAATGTGGTCCTGGACATTAGAGTGTTCATGTGTAAATGTCAAGAAGATATCAGTGCCATTACTCCTGAGGACTGCTTTCCCTTTCCTCCCCTCCCCCTCCACCAATTATGTATCATGTTCTTTAAACTGTTGTCCTCTTTCCTTCCCTCAGGGGAAAAACAGTTGGGAAAGGGGATGTGCCTTTACAAATGAAAGTAGAGGAAGAAGAAGCAGAAAAGCAAAGCCTTTTGGAGGGGTGTTTTAAAAGTTTTGCTGTATATAGAACAGTGAGGAGACAAGCAAAGGAACAGGAGCTAACTAGTGTGGGTATATGAAGAAGATCATTTTGCCATGGAGTGAGCTGTGAGCAGGGCCAGCTCCAAGCACCAGCCCAGCAAGCAGGTGCTGAGGCGGCCACAGGGAAGGGGCAGTACGTCTGGCTTTTCGGTGGCAATTTGGCAGTGGGTCCCTCACTCCCTCTCGGAGCGAAGGACCTGCCGCCAAATTGCCGCCGAAGACTGATGTGGCACCGGTAGAGCTCCCGCAGATCACGATCACAGCTTTTTTTTATTTTATTTTATTTTATTTTATTTTTCTGCTTGGGGCAGCAAAAACCCTGGAGCTGGCCCTGGCTGTGAGCAAGAACCACTTGATGTCCCTCCTCCACTGTGGAGTGCATATGTTGAAGCTGTGGTGAGGAGAATCTACTTTGCATAGAGCCAGGGGTAGGAGCAAGTTCTGTTCTGCACTCCAGTGTCAATCACCAGAGAAAAGGACAGAGGCAGTGAGCCTTCATAAAAAATGTGATGCTAGCATTGACTTCTATGTAACATTGCATGCCTAATGTGAGTAAAATTTTCAAAACGGCCTAAGTGATTTGGGAGCCTAAGTCCTGTTGCCGAAGACACTTTTAAAAATGAGACTGACTGCTAAGTCACTGAGATGCTTTGAAAATGTTACCCTATGGTGACAGACACAGCATTCTCAAAAATAACCAACAATATATTCAGCAGAATTTTTGTTAGTTTCTTTAATATTTTAGTGTTGGTGATTCAGAAGATGACACTCTATTTTCTGATGGTATGGCTACACTGCAATTAAAAACCCAAAAGTAAGGAGTTGTTTTACTGTGGTGTAAACATTTGGGCTCGAGCTCTGAGACAATCTCATCCTGCAGGGTATAGCGCCTAGGCTCCAGCCTGAGCCCCAATGGAGGCTCATGGTTAAACAGCCCCTTAGTCTGAGTCAGCTGGCATAGGCCAGCCACATGCTTTTAATTGCAGTGTAGACATACCCTGACACTATGCAACCACTGTTCTAAAATGGTGTGTGTTTGGTGGGGTGAGGCAGGAAGGAAGCTATCTGCTATCTTTCAGTGAGATGTAAAAACAAGATTCCAACAACTTGATATAATAGAGCTTGTGGCACCTTTTATAAAAGTATAGCGGTAAATTCAAGAAACCTGGTCAAATTCAAGTTGCCTGCCTCACAACAAATCCCTCTTTAAACCAAACAGAAAATGTATTATTTACTTTTTGCCCTAAACTGTTGCAAGTTGCTGATTTTGTGGTATTTCATCTCAGAAGTGGCTGCATTTCAGTGGTGGAGAAAGTGTTCCCTATACTTCAAGGGTTCTCAAGGGGTCGTGAGGTTATTACATGGGGAGGGTTGCGAGCGTTTGGCATCCACCCCAAGCCCCGCTTTGCATCCAGCATTTATAATGGTGTTAAATATATTAAAAAGTGTTTTTAATTTATAGGGGGGGTCACACTCAGAGGCTTGCTACGTGAAAGGGGTCACCAATACAAATATTTGAGAACCACTGCTATACTTACTATTGCATTCCTTGCTATTTTATAATATAGAGTAGGGGTAGGCAACCTATGGCACAGTTGCCAAAGGCGGCACGCAAGCTGATTTTCAGTGGCACTCACACTGCCTGGGTTCTGGCCACCAGTCCAGGGGGCTCTGCATTTTAATTTAATTTTAAATGAAGTTTCTTAAACATTTTAAAAACCTTATTTACTTTGCATACAACAAAAAAGTTTAGTTATATATTATATTACTTATAGAAAGAGACCTTTCTAAAAATGTTAAATGTATTCTAAGCACGCGAACCTTTAAATTAGAGTGAGATATGAAGACTTGGCACACCACTTCTGAAAGGTTGCTGACCCCTGATATAGAGGGATACTATGAAGTTCTGTCTAGTGTCTTAGCTATATAAAAAGACTCCGGTAATATTGCCTAAATAAGGCAGCTAATATTCCTGGTTTAGAATGGAAAAATTGAATGTGTGTCTCATTTTTCTTCATGTTAAAAAAAATGGAACAATTCAATTAAAATAACATCACTCAAGGGTAAATTTTATTAGGTCATATTAAAATGAACATATTCAGTTATTTCTGCATTTTCTAAACTTTTCCTTCTTGATTTTGTCATGTGACTTATCCATTTCCTCTCTAACTATTATAGCATTAGATACCTTGTTACCATTACTCCCTTTGAGACATGACTGCAAGAGGAATACAGTCACATGAAGAATATAAAATAGTGGAAAAGAGGAATTTTAAAAACATTATGTAAGTTACTCAATAACGGCTGAGTAGTGAATCATCATGAGTAATTTATGTAGGGTCATAGAGTACTTACTGTAACCAGTGAATACATATCACCTTTCACGCTCACCTTATTCATTCCTATAACAAGATTTTTAAGTATTTTATTTTATTTAGAAATATAGCTTAAATTACTTTTAATGTCCCACAACAAATTTACACTGATAAGTTTTACTTATATAACAACTTCTGTCTCTCAGCGTTTTAAAAATGACAGTGGTAAAACCAAGAGTTCCTAGTAGTGTTTAGAAGAACAGGCCAAATGCACAGCTGGTTTCTGGGCATTAAAAGCTATTTATGCAACTCAGCCTCCAATTTTTGTGTGTGCAGTTTTGCACGTGCAAATCATTTGCACATAGAAGCCTGGATCCTGAAAACTGAGTCATATGGATGCCCAGGAACAATTCCATTCACTCAACTGGAACTCCATACCAACATAAGGGTATCACCTTTACAGGTCAGATTACAGGATGAGGAGCAACTTTTTAGCCATCTTTGTGCACAAAATTATAGAATTTGTATATGTATAACTCACTCAAGCATGCATACAAAGTTTTACGCATACACATTCTTTTGATTGCACAGCCAAATAATAGTACTTGAACTTGTGCATTTCAGTGCAGACTTGTCTGAAGCCACCTTTGAAAAATGCAACCCTTACAGTCAATTTTTAGAAGTAAGAACCCAATTGCACATGCATTTTTGGTGCATGTTTATATATATTTGATTGCAAATATGTACCACAATTTTACATGAAAATTCTGCATTTGCATGAGAAAAATCATGAGTTAGGGGCCCAGTTAAGCCTTGTGATACCAATATCTGCTTTGTTTGTACAACTGTGTGAGAAATTGTAAGTGCATAAATGCATGTGCTAAAATGGGTACAAGGCCATTATCCTCTCCTTTTAAAAAACAAGCACCTATTTTTTTTTCAAATGTTACTTTTGTGAGCGGGGGCGATAATGCCAGAATATTGGTGAATATATGGTTTGTTTGGTACCTATTTATTTTTATTATACTTTAAAGCTATGGTAAAGCTATGCAAACAGTTTTTCAGAAGGCAGCCATAACTACACAAAAAGAAAAGAAAATTCTGCTTTCACAGTACTGACCACATAAGAGCCTCAGTAATTACATGATTGATTTTTAATTTTTCCAAAAAATACAATGGAATTCTTAATGAAATTTGTTTTTCCTAGATTTGCTTTTACCTTTTGTTGAAAAGTGTTTTGTGGTATATATATTATCATGAAGTAACATTTCTCTCTGATACTTGGGATACCCAAACTCCAATAAATAAATAAATAAATAAAATAAAATAAAAATCCTTATCAACACAGTTTTATTCCTTGTGAAAAATCACCACAGGGCAGCGACTGACTCCGTGTAATGTTAAAAAGATATGGAACACTTTTTTTACTTCTGGGTCATTTATTCTAAACCAATTCAATTTGATGGATAATGACTACATTTGGAAGGATCAGATTTTTAACAGTAAATGTCGGTAAACATTGATATGTCCATACACACACAAACCAATAAAAATATATATATCCATCGATGATAATAGGAATTTCAGAAAACTAAAGTAATAAAAATGCTGCTTCAGAACTTATTAGAGTTCGATTTAAGGATATTTACTTTGTATATTTTAACATGATATTGACGATTTATGTTTTAACAGTTATAAAGCTTTAACTTTTGAATTTCAACATCTAATCTATTGTCGATAAATAATTATTTTCCGAGCCCCCACTATCTGATCTCCCCCAGTTTTCCATACCTGTGAAAATTTAAATTGATAAAAATAAAAAATGCTTAAAAATAAACATTGACTTTAACCATCAAAATTATAAAAAAAACCAACAACTGAACAAAATAAAACAAACCCAAACTGAATTCTGCTAATCCTAATAATGGCTGTGGGAGGGGAAAAAAAACATACCTTATGATTGTTCTTTGGTAGCTTGTTTGAGATTAATTGATAGTCTAGTTCCTAGGCAATCAGTTCTTCAAAGATATATGCATATACTTAACTTCATGCATAAGAACAATTCTGTTGACTTCAATGGGAAGTTAAGCTACATGCAGCTATATGCATGCAAAGTTAAGCATGTACCTTATTCTTTGCAGGACTGAAGCCCTGGAGTTCATATCAAACAAAACCATAACAATCGTGGTCAAAGATTATAAATGTAGGGAGACTCCAGGTCCAGGATGAGGCACATTGGTGAATAGTGTAGCTAAACTTGGTTAATTCCTGCCTTACACTGCCGCTGTACATGTTGTGCCTGTTCTGCTGCTGATAAGAAAAAATAATTCTCTATTGACATCAATTCACAACTCTCAGAAGCGCTCAAAAGTATTTCTATCTATCTATCTATCTATCTATCTATCTATCTATCTATATAGGAGGACCCACAAGATAGACAAAGTTGTTTAAATAGGATGAAAGTCAATGCATTTTTTAAAATTAAGGGTCAAATTCTCAGCTGCTGGAAGTCAGTATGGCTCCACTGAACTCAGTTAAACTATGCCAGTTTATACCATTTCAGGATCTTATCCTAGGTGATTTGGAACAGGTTGATGGTCTAACCCCTTTGGTCCAGCTGCCCCAATGAGGATTGGGGCCCCATTGTGCTGTGTGTTGTACGGATATGTAGTGAGACACAGTCCTGGCCCAAAGAGATTAGACCATAAAAACAACACACATCTATTAGTAGAAGAAGAACAAAGGTTTAGAATTAGAGCTGGGGGAAAAAATGCAATTCTCCCCACCCCAATATGCATTCAAATTTTTAAATGAATTTGCTCTGGCCCATGTTCAGGATTTGATTTCTGTGACCCTTCAAATGATCAAGTTTTAATAGGAAAGATGTTTGAAGAAAGTCAGTTTCAAGTCCATGCCTGACTACTTGAGGAAAATGAATTTTTAAATTTGCATGCACAAGTATTCAATTTAGTACAGCTTGTGCATTTATCCAATCAGAAATGAGTAAAGGGCCCTGTGATTTATTGCCTGAGTCACAACTAAGCAGCACAGCGTGAATTTCAAATATTTATGATAAATTCACACAATGAACATTTTGAAAAGATATTAATCAAATAACCTCATATAACAAAGGAATTTGAGGATATCCTGATCTGCTCGTGGATGTTCCATTAGCATAAAAATAAGCTAAATTCATAGGAACATAGGAATTGCTATATTGAATAAATTCAGTTGTTCAGCTAGTCTGATGCCCTGCCTCTGACACAGGCCCATTCCAGATGCTTTTGGGGAAGGTGAAGAAAAACCTATAATGGAATAATCTACTCATAGGAGATGTTTCTTCTGAACCCTTTTGAAACGTGAGGATTTATATCCCTTTCTATATCGTCATACTTTCTAATGTAATTGCTGATGTTCTCATTTATCCATACAAATGTCTGATAATACTTTTAAATTCTACAGAATTCATGGTTTCAATTACATTTCATAACAATGAATTCCACAGGTTAATTGTGAATTGTATCAAAAGTAGTTCCCTTTTATTCATTTTAAATTGATTGTTTTGCAGTTCCTTCGTTGCCCCCTCATTCTCTTGTTATAAGAAAGGGTAAATGGGACTGCTTAATTTACTTTCTCTGTATCATTTATTATTCTGTATTCCTCATGGTCCCTTTCACATCTTCCCTAAACTAATCAGTACTAATCTTTCCGGTACTTCTTCACAAAGAAGTATATTCATGCCTCTAATCATTATGCTACAAGTTTTTGTGTGTTTGGCTTTGTTTGTTTGTTTTCAGCTGGAGTGACCAGAACTGAACACAGCAATAAGGTGAGAGGATATGATGAATGTACATAATGGCATTACAATATTTTCAGTATATTTTCTATTCCATTATTGGTATGACGTAGCATTTTCTTTACTGTTTTAACTACCAGTGCACGTGAACCAGATGCTTTTCATTACATTGTCCTCAGTGATATTAAAGTCTTTTTTTTCCCCAGTGGTAACAGTTAATTTATAATCTATAAAGGTACAAGAATAGTTCAAATAACTCTTTCCAGTTTATATTATGTTCCCATTCCCCTAGCTTTGCTAAGTCCCTCTGAAGTTCCTCACAGTCTACTTTAGCAGTAATTCTCAACCTCGGCAGACTACTTTACCCCCTTCAGGAGTCTGATATGTCTTGCGTACCCCAAGTTTCACCTCACTTAAAAATTACTTGCTTACAAAATCAGACATAAATTTACAAAAAAGTTTCACGGCACACTATTACTGACAAATTACTTACTTTCTCATTTTACCATATAATTACAAAATAAATCAAATGGAATACAAATATTGTACTTACATTTCAGCATTTAGTATATAGAGCAGTATAAACAAATCATTGTCTGTATGAAATTTTAGTTTGTACCGACTTCACTAGTCCTTGTTGTAAAATTAGGCAAATATCTAGATGAACTGATGTATCCCCTGGAAGGTCTCAACATATCCCCAGGGATACATGTACCCCTGGTTGAGAAACACTATACTATAGTATTGACTAACCAAAATAATTTACTGTCATCTGCGAATTTTCCCCCATCACTTTTCATCCCTTTTTCCACATCATTAAATATATTAAGCAGTATGGGTCCCTGTACAGGCCCTTGTGGAACCCCATTGTTAGCCTTCTGTTGGTGCCGAAAAGAATCCATTTATTCCTAATAATTTTCTGTCTCTAAGGGTACGTCTACACTGCACGATTATTTCGAATTAGCTTAAACCGATATTACAAAACAGATCTAATAAAATCGGTTTAGCGTGTCCACAGTGGGATCCCGAAATCGATTGTTTGCGTCCATGGTCCAAAGCTACCATCGATTTCAGGAGCGGTGCACTGTGGTGCTGTTCTCAAGCTATCCATAGTTTCCCACTTCCAGTGTTGAAGAGCAGAGTGCCTGATGGGCACAACAACATGCCCCGGGTGGTGCTGGGTACGCAGCCTCTACCTTCCATTTAGTGAAGCGCAGCAGATCAACCTTGGACACCGCTTTTTTGCGGAGTGCATTGAGCACAATACGCCAATAGCTACAGCATCTTTCCCTTTTTTTAAATCACGTTGTGGTGGGGGAATAAACTGAGGACTCGTTCCCCTGAACCACGCCAGAACACTGACGTTTGAACTAAGCAACATAGGAGCTCAGCAAGATGGAAATAATTTATCAGAAAACTTGCTGTGGACTGTGGGACTAGACTTGGAGGTCCTCAGTACCCCCCCCCCCTTCATGAGCGTCCATATTGAGATCTTGGCTTCCCTTACGCTTGTACACAGGCTGTGTATCTAGCGTTTTTTATCAAACGCTTTGGGCATCTTGTGTTCTGTAACGGAGCTGATAGCAAAGATTTGTCTCCATACAGCGATCAAACCTAGGTTCTCTCCGTTACAGAGTCTGATGCTGGAGCTCTTTTTCGATTCATACTGCATCGCCCAGCCGACGTGCAGAAGAGCTCCGCTGTGACAAGCACAAGGAATCGTAATTCAAATAAGTTCGCTGGGCGCTTTCCTGTTTACCTGCCCGCTGCATCCGAGTTCAGATTGCTGTCCAGAGCGGTCAGTGCGCACCTCTGGAATGCGCCCCGGAGCCAATAAACGTCCGATTTCTGTCCATCAAGAACCCTAATCTGCGTTATCATATCGCATTTAGCGGTAACTCCTCTCGTTTGGAGATTCGAAATCGATTTAAGGAGCCGTTTAACTCGATATTAATGACGACGTCGTGTGAACGGATACAGCGTTAAATCGGTATATAGGCCATTAAACCGATTTAAAGTCGCAGTGTAGACCTGGCCTTAGATAGTTTCAAATGTGTGATATACTTTACCTCTAACCCTGTGACTATGCTTCATCACTTTAATAGCCTCTTATAATTTGTCTGAACTTCCAAAAAGCTTTTGACAAAGTTCATATATCAACCAATTCTTTTTTATCCACCATTGCTTAAACATCCTCAAAGAATTCTAATAGAGTGAAGAGCAGGGTTTTCTTTTACAGAAGACATGCTGGTTTGTTTCCAATATATCATATTCATAATTGTATATTGTTTAAAACTCCATCTTTCATTACCACTTCAGCCATATACCTGGTACTAAATTGAGAAAGGTACCGGCCTGTAATTTTCAGGAGCATGCTTAGTGTCTTTAAAAAAACCCACACTTTTTATTAAGGCATACTTACAATAAAATATTAACATACTACTTTGCATATTACTTATTCAGGATCAGGTTAGTATTCAAAGAACTTGAATAAAGATTCTGGCTTGCTGGCTGGGGACCCCTCCTCCAATGAAAGGTACTACATTTTCCACCTAATAGACGCCCCCGACAATAGCTTATTTTTGTTACAAATTCTGCCATTTAATTCTAAACTTCTTTCAGAACTCTTGATGAATACCATCTGGTTCTAGTGACTTGTTTCTCTTTAATGTATCCATTTATTCAGGCCCCTCATCTTTTCACACCTCAGTTTCATTTTCCTCATCTTTACTAAAAAAAATTGGTCTGGGGTAGGAAGCTTACCTAACACTCTTTTTGTAAAGACCAACTAAAATATACTGTTTAGCTTCTCTGTGATAGCTTTACCCTCAATAATTGCAGAGCAACAGACCTACCTGTTCTCTCACAGGCTTCCTACCTCTGACATACTAAAAAAAAAAAAAAAATTCCACAAGTCTGCCATACTTTTTTTTTATTATTACAATACTAAAAAAATAAAAAAAAAAAAAAAAATGTGTATTAGTTTTCATATCTTTGGCTATTTGTTCTAAAAATACCCTCTTATCTCTCCTAATTTCAATCTTACAATTTATGTGTTTTAATTTATGATTCTTTCTACTGGGTTTACTTAAGCTAAGCATTTTTTTATCTATTTACTATTTATCTAAAGTAACCCTCTTCCCTCTTGCAATTTAACCACGTTTTCTTTTTTCTTACCTTCCTGCTTTCTTTTCACGTAGAGTTTTACATATGCGCTATGATTCTGGTATGGTGTGCTTAAATAGATTTTATTTTCCTCATTTGAGGGCCCTTTTAGACTAGCTTCTTTTTTTTTTTTTTCTCCAGATCACCCCTTCTAAAATTTATTATCACCATACCACTTTTTGGTGCAATTCCTCCCATGAGGATATTAATCTTAATTATATTGTGGTCACTATTAATTAGTGACTCAACTGTAGTTATTTCCTGAACTGGAGAATGCATCTCCTGTGTATTCCTTAACACTAAAATGAGACTAGCCTCTTCTCTTTTCTTGTTCAAGGAATAAATTATTCATTGTGAATTATCTGCTCAGCTCTACAGTGTAATAGGTTCACTTTCTTTTCTTTGTTCTTTTATTATTTGCTATACATTTTAAAATCTAAAATTGTACTAATGAAAACATTAAATATGGGAAAACAGAAGACAGAAATATTTAGATTTTTTTTGAAGGTTTGTATTGGAAGTCCAGTGCAATTCGGAGTCCAGATTTAATTTTGCTGAATCTGGTTCACAACATACCAGTCACTCCTTCCAATGTTGCCTCAACTATTTTATTTTTTCATATCATAGTTTGTGAGGAAAATAAAGTATAAACTATGGGACAATATGCTTAAAGATTGACAAGCTGAATAGTTTATATTAACTGCACACAAGTTTAAAAACTAAACTAACAAGAAAAGGCACATTTACTTTAAAATAATCAACCTCCAAGCCATAGAACAATTAAACAGAAGCATTAGTTTGGCATCGTTATGGATAATCCTCACTATAACAAATGTATCTAAACTGAACAAAAAGAGAGACATTGTCATAATGAGGCTGGAAGTGCTATAAAATCCAAATATTTTAGTTGAAATTATGAAGATGAAATTAATAATTCATGGCAAGAATGTGCCCTGATATTAAGAGACACTTTTGGAAGACTGGATGGTTATAAAGGATTGGTAATGAAAAACAGAAGAGTTCACTACAAGGTCAACAGTTCACATCTGACCTTTGTCAGAAGAGTATAGGAGACATTGCTAGCTGATAGCTGTGTTTTTGGCCTGTGTGAAATGAGATGCTTGCCTCAGGCCAGTTCCTTATAAGTGAGTGTGCACATCACAAAACTAATAATTTTCCAATCTTTTTCATAGTTTCAACAGAAAATCCAAGGATTGAATGGGTAAGAAGACTGAACTACCCTCACACTTTGAAAGGTACCTCCACGCTATCAGGACAGACATGAGGGAGATCAGAAAAACAAGCATCACTGCTGTCCATGCTGAACCTTTCTGGAGACAGACTTCCGTTTCCAGGGCTCTCGGTGCAGCACCTTTCACAACTACTGAATTCATCTGAAATTTAAAAATTAAATAAAAAGCTAACTCCAGAGAAATATTCCTCACCTCACCTAATGTCCTAAGGGACAGCTGTTGCTTAAGAAGGATCACTGGTATAACACTGCTTCCTTGGCTCCAGTCACACAGACTAAATGAGCATCATAAACTCTTCAAGTCAAGGGAGATCTTGTAGTGTCTTAATAAAATACAATGGGCTAGTAAAAAATGTCTTAGACCAAGTATAATTTTAGTGTACACCTTTTAGCTCAGAATCCAAAACGCATAATTAACTATCTTTCCTATGTCTACACACTGTCTTTTGTGTCACCCAACCACAATGGTGACTATAAAAGAGGTAAGAATTCAGAACAAGATAGAAAGCATTGATCAGAATATACAAGTTTATAGCTTGTAGGATGACCAAGAAAGTAAAAGATAGTGAGAACAGTATGTAAAAAAAATGACTCATCTGCTGCCTTCCAAACCCTGCCTCATGTTAGCAATGTAGATATGATATGAGCACTGCTTGATGAATAATGTTCAGTATAAGAAAATGAGGCACTTGGAGCAGTTAAAATTGTAAACAAAAATGTAGCTTGCCATCACCTTATACTGTTTTTGCTGCTAGCAACAGTGACCTACTATCATGACACAAAGTCTTTTCTTTTTTAAGTAGATTCAACAATGTCCTTTTCAGTGGTATCTGAATCCAAGAGCAGTAATTTTTTTTCTGATTGCCTCCTATACTCTGACTGTACTATTCATAGTAAGGATAGCAGAGAGCCAAGTTTTATTCCCGCAAAGGGAACATTTTCACGCAGCCTTTTGAATAGTACTTACTCAAATATGGTGGTTTGTAAGGCGCTCGTGTATTAGTCAGCAGTCCATCCAACTCCTTCCTCTCCAGAGTATTGTGAAGGGCCTTCTCCTTGCCGAAGGTGGAAAAGGACCTCTCTATCCCAGGCTGGGCTTCCGGTGTTTCAAACACTTCAGTGTCTGGAACAGAGTCCATACCGGGCACATGTAGATTGCTGCGATAATCTGCAGCTTGGCGTCCATCGGATGCGACAAAGGAGGGCATCCAGCACCGATCCGAATGTCCCAGTGCTTTACATTCCTCTGTGCAATTGGAGAAGAGATCCATGCCTGCAAGCAGGAAAGAGAAAGAAACTGTAGATATAAGCTTCAGCATCGTGACAAGCTGCTGACAGATGAGAAAGAACACGGTGGGTGAAAAGAGCGATAGGAAAAGAAATCTTACTAGAACTCTTTCCACTGCCTTCATTCCACCAACAAAAGATCTGATCGTTTTGGTCTTCACCAGTCAATGCCACCATTTACAAAGAGAGGTATGGCCAGAATGTCACAGTGTGCAAAACAATCATGAGAAGAAGTGTGATGATGATTCACTTCTCAGAATCTCTTGTGAACCTTACTTCCTAGAACCTTTCAGGTACAAGACTAACTCAAATTACAGGTGATGGCAGCAGATCATCGCTTGTTAATACTTAATAAGGTGCAAATGACAAAAAAAAAAGGTGAACATGGATTTTACAAAAAGAACAAAATTTCAGTAATAAGAAATCTGAGAATTTGCTTTTGAAAACTCAATACTAGTAACTCCTATAAAGCAATTGTTTGTGTATATATGAATGTATATAGACAGAGACTATGAATTACTAAATGCAGTTAGGACTCAATTGAGTGTGCGAGGAAAATGACTTATTAAAACCATCCTTTCATTCTTCAGAGTTAGTTATTATTGCCACCATAGTAGTTCTTACCATCATCAAGCCACTCTAGTGACTGGAGGGAGTCCCATAGTAAATTACTGTAATTAGTGGCACGAAGGTAGCTGTAGTCCAATGTGACATGGCTGCAGATACTATTGACAAATGTGTTAATGCTCACTATATCAGCAAACAGTTGTCTCCACCAACTGAAAACTGTTTGCTTACAAATCCTTGAAAGCTATTAAGATTTCAATGACAAGAAATACTTCCACTGACTATCTTCAGACTGGTATTTCAACTGAATATTTCCTGACTCTGATTCCTTAAATCTTTGGCTTAAATTTCTTGAGGGAGGAGTAGTCTCTGAAGTCTTTGGAGTAAAATGGAATAAATACTATTGTCTCAGATTGACATTCAACAGCATAAAGAAAGAGCACAATTGTTGAGAGGTATTTTTTTCCTTTATTTGTAGAGTAAACTGAATATTTTGGAATATATATGTGTCAAAAATGAACAAGATCAGTTATAAATATTGTATTTACAGCCAGTGTATTAGAATTACAAAGAAGTGTCATAACTCACTGAAAGAGAACTAGGAAAAAATCTGAACACCTACAACAAGATTCATGTAATGTAGCTTATTCATCAGTTTACACCATAAAGAACTTGATAAGCTTGATCTTCTGGGTGAGGATTAGTATTTAAAATTCTGCCACAATTCTGCTTTGCAATTTGATTTATATTAGTAATAGTTATGTGTTATCTCTCACTGTGGAAAACAATTTTTCAGCAAATAAGAATCTCCTTTGAGTTATCAACAAGTGCTTGAGATCTGAGGGCAATCATTTAGATAAATGATAAAAAAAGAAGCTTTCATCACAGATTAATCTCACTTTATAATGACTTTTTATTTTAAATTAAGCTATGTATGTTACTAAGTCCAGCTTTGATTATAACCATCCATTGATAACTGGTAAGCAGAAGTCTGGAAATAAATTACTGATCAGTGAGCTGTTGAGGAATGCAAACGTGAACTGCAGTTGGAATTAAGGAAACAGACAGGAACAGCATGCAAGACATACAAATTGTTCATGAGGTAGCTGGCGAGTTTAGTTCTTGATATCATAATGGTAGCATCTACTACAAAAAGGGATGATAAATAAAACAGAGAAAGAAAGATTTACCCATGTACATTCTACAAAGAGGTGGCCATACACCTATCACTACTAACACTAGTATTAGAACAATTCCAATATTTTTTTTCTATGCAGAGTAAGGCATTCTTTCTGTTTTAAGGATTTTTGCAAATCAGAAGGTAGAGGCAACGCTTAATACAAACTGATATACTCTGTTTTCAGATTTCCTGATGTACATCAAATGTAAATAATACCCATATATTTTGTAGGAAAATTATTACACATTACATTTCACTAATATTACCTCAATGACCAAATTAATTCAATGTCTTCTGAAACTGAACGGTGATGGGAAAGGGAAAGAAAAGCTTGAGGATAAACACTGAACTGTTGTTGTCTGTTTGTTTTGCTAGTGGGAAGAGGCAGTTTTAGATATTTATTCAAGGGCAGACTCTTTTTTTAACTTCTCCCTAGGTTTATTTTTCTCCTGGAAAATTACCTGCTATACTACCATTTTGGTTTTATATCAGCTTCTAAACCGGAAAATTCTGTCTACGCACCTATTACTTCTTAGTTTCCTTTGATTTCTGCTTGCCAACAGCAGTGCATTGAACAGTTTTATATAACAGCTTATTACAGGACCTGAAAATTATGTTATAGCCACTACAAATCAACATTTTAATAAATGAAAAAATGAAAACAGGGGGCTTTGAAATGTATATTGTATATTCCAAATCTGCTTTATCTTGAAGGAAAGGGAAGGTACCAGAAGATGATTTAAGAATAAAGATCTAGCTACTAATATCCATGGCTGTAATAGACAGCCAGAATTCAAGTGCGTATATAGGTGGGTGGGTGGCTGGGGGAGGAAGTGTCCAGGGATGACTGCTCCCACTTCTCAGTGGCTACATTCCCACAGACTTTAATGGGTGCAGAGCCAGGCCCTTAGATATTAATATATTTACAGCACAGTAAATTCAAATTAGCATTCTAGTTTTGAAATTTCATGGTTACCTATACTCAATTTTATTAACTATGATATAATAGCTAGATATTTGTCCTTTTTAATTATGGTTTAATGGTATGACATTCTCGCAAAACATTCTAACAGAAAGTATTCAATGTGCAAAGCAATAGAGAAAGGAAAATGATTGTCTATTTTTCTGTTTTACAGGAAGAAGGCTATATCACAGAAAGTGAAATAAAGCATCCAGCACAGGACTCCTTCATAAACCAAACACGATATTTGTGATTTATAACACACACAAAGAAGTTCAGGCTGTATAACACTTCCATTGTATCTCCTTCATATATCCTGCCAGATGTACAGTCTTTTTGGACTAAACTATCCATCATAATTGTAAGTCCACAGTGAAGAAATATTTCATAGTATAATTGAATTGAAAAATATAAAGTCTTATGTACCAGATAAACTGAGATTTTAAAGGTGAGAATAAATTCAATATGTGCATCAAAAGAATATAAATATCTGGCACAGAGTTCTCAAACAACAATATGTGATAAACATTGCAATTTAATATATGCATGAAAAAAAAGACCAGGAGATCATTCCTTATCCTGTAATCCAGTTATTGGATAGGTCACTGGACAGTGAACAATTTCACATGCCACATGGCCTGACATATTTAGGATGGCCAACAGAGATAGGGATTGAGGGCAGAATTTCAACGTTAACTCTCATTCCTGAATTTGGTTGGTTTGGACAGATTCTTAATGTAGTTGATTCTCTAAATTATCCCTCTTATCCCAATTTTAAAAAGACAAAACCAAAAATGTCTATGAATATGTATGTTAGCATGAAAGACTCTCTTTAGATCAAAGAGATATTTAGGCAATTTTTGAGATTCATTTTTTAAATAACTTATTTTTTAAAATGTAATTAAAGAAAAATGATCCACATGCCAAACCTTGAGAATAATGAATGAATATATTCAAACATATTATTGATGTTAATAATGTAATACAAATAGCAAATACTAATAAAGTGTTAACAAAGCAACTGTTCTTTTTTCGGGGTATGTTATGTTTTACGGCATCATTTTTTATTAATAATGAAAGCATGTTAGTAATTTCTTCTGTTATGAAGATAGCCTTCAGAAGGCAACTGATATACTGTCCCGCACAAAACTGTCTCCATCCTCACAACAGCATGAATAAAGATTTAAATATCTCCAAGATTCAGTTCTTCCAAACAATAACTTCAAAGCCTAATCTGGATCACTGAGATGCAAATATCATTAAGAATTCAAGAATCCTGCACACCCCCCTCCCACAAAAAAAATCACCTAGAGTCAAAAGCACTTTTCTACACCACTTTATGTTCACTGCCATGGTTTTTTTGCCCAAATGATCTTCAGAACAGTATTTAATTGTTCTATTGGAAAGGAATAGTGATTTTTTTCTGTCCTTTCACTGTTGGAATTTCTTCTCGTTATTTCTCAATCTGTTTTCCCCATACCAGTTACAATATGGTGCTGTTCCTGCATCCCACCGGATAGACACATTCGCTCGTGCTAAAGCTGTTGCATGAACCACTTGATATGAGGGTGTGGAATGGCACAATTGGCACCTTAACTCCTAGAAATTCACCAGATGTCTTTGTAATATTCAGTCTCTTACAGATATAGGCCTGGTCTACACTACAGAGTTAGGTCAATGGAAGGCAGCTTACATTGACCTAACTCTGTAAGTGAGTACACTAAAATGTAACTCCCACCAATGTAACTTGCCCACTACACTGGCTTAATCATTCCATCTCCAGGAGAGGCATCATGCTTAAGTCAAAGTAGTTAAGTTAACACAGTGTCAGTATACATACTGTGTTGCTTATATTGACTATTGTTGCTTTTCAGAAACCATCCCACAATGCCCCACACTGGCAGTTAAATCAGTGCACACACTCTTGGGGAGGATGCACACCACTGACATAAGGAGCATAGTGTGGATGTGTAAAATTATTGTGGTGGCTCTATGTCGATGTAATTTAGGTTGATTTAATTTTGTAGTGTACACTTGCCCATAGTGGGAGGAAGAATAATTTTAGATCTTAGCCTTGCGATCTCTGATATTGCATTTTTGAATAGTTTGCAGAATAGGTAGATGTACCTAATGGAACAACGTGGGTGTATCGTTGTAATATAATGTTTCATATACATGGAAATATATCTGCCTAATTATGCTACAAAACTAATTCTATAAAATGTGTAATGAAAAACTAATGATATACAGAATTCAGCAGATCCCAAGCAAAAATCTAGTGTTTAAAAGCCATTATCATCAGATGGTTACTTGGTGACCAGCTATATGAAATGAACTGGCAGCATCGCGCCAAGTCCTTTTGGCCAGGTGTCTACATTATAAAACTTAAATGTACATATATATATATATATAGTAAATGGCATTTATGTTGTCAATCTCAAAAGAGAGGACAAGAAAATAATTAGGCGTGGAGAACAAGTTAATTTCATTCTTGAAAGAGATTTCTCTAGAATATGATTGATGCACATTTAAGGTTGATGTGGGGAAGCTAGAACTGTCACTGATCTAGCTGTATCTGTTCTACAGATAAATAAGGACTTTTCTCTCCAAGACTCTAAGTCAGAGAGAAAGGATGTCCAATAGTTAGGGTACTAGACTGGGTCTCAAGAGAACCTGTTCCTTGTTCTGCCGCAAACGACTTGTATGATCTTAGGAAAATCACTTACAGCAGTATTTTCAAAAGCACCTAGGAACCTAACTCCCACTGATTTTAATGGGAGTGCCTGAATTCCCCAACTGTGAAGTGGCACTAATAGTACTTCTGTATCTCACAGGGATCTTGGGAAAATAAATACATTGAAGATTGTGAGGTATTCAGATGCTACAGTACTGGGGGCCATGTAGGTATCTAAGATAGACAGACAGAATCAAGCACCTTTCACAAGCAGTAAATTCAACCAATATTAATAAAAATATTTTTTTTAAATGAGTCAAATTCTTGGTTCAGTCACTGGAGCTGCAGTTTACACCAACAGAGGATCTGGCCTATAGTATTTCAAAGGATTGTAACAACTTACTTCAATATACACCTCCTAGGCAGTTGTGCGTGATGGAACTATCACACAGTGAAAGACTCCTATTATGCATATGTATCTGTGCCATGGTTCACAATTATTAAACCACTACCTCTTCCACAGTCACTTTGACCAGGCACTGGACTACTATAGGACAACTGGTAACAGTAGGAAGAGTAAAGTGAAATGCAAAATGCCTTTCCAAGCAAAGCCAGCTTCAGTGTGAAAATGACTAGGAGTGTATTTAATTTTGCTGTAGGAACTATTTATCAAGTATTTCTGGACATAAATCTGATGCTATTCTCTGGTGGGTACTATCTTAAGAAGAGAGACAGATGATAAAATGATGATATAAAGAAAGGCGAAAGAGAAGAAAGCAAAAGGAAAGAAATATAGAGCTAGAGGAAGAAAAAAGACAAATGCAAAGGAAAGATGGTAGATAATAGCATATAAGCAGAAAGGCTGAAAAGAAGCAGCATAAGGGGATAAGAGAACACAGTTGGGCCGCACGTATATAATTTTTCACTGAGATGATGTTGCTCATCATTATGTTTTTGTTTTTACTAGCCTTGCTGTGGACCAATGTCTTTTCTCTGTTAATTTGGAAAGAATTGAAAATTGAAGAGCTACATTTAAAATTAACTGAGAAGCAATGTCCTCAGACATCATATTCCCTCAAATCATTGAAATTCAAACAAGATTTACTCCCATCCTTTCATATAATTCATTAAGAAGTACTGAAAGTGTATAAGTAAAAGTTTAATACTAAATTCATTCTCTGTATCAACACTGGTGCCTATGTCTGTGTAACGACAGCAAGTTTCAGCCCAGGATTTATATTAGACTTTGCTAAATGCATCCAATAGATCCAAAACCTAATCTAGAAATTTCCAGTAAACCTTATAAATACATATTTACAACTTGCTTTGTAAAAATCTTTATGCAAAATAATTACCCTAAATGCACTGTAGTAGTTCATCAAAATTGGATGTTGAATTTTGTATGTTTGTGTTTTCAGTTCGTGACATTAATTCTGATTAGGCAGAAAGTTTATTGTCAAATTTCATTTGTTCATGTCAAATCTGTTTTAATTGCGTGAGCCCATAAATCATATTAAACCATTATTTTAACACAAATTAAATGTCTTTAAAAAAGCAAAATAGATTTTTTTCTCTTCATTTTAAAACAAAAACAACAAAAAGAATTGGCTCAGTCTGAAAACTGGTGCCAAGTTTGAGAATGGCTTCAATATTCATGTTTGAATTATACTACTTTAAAAGAGAGGAGGGGGTGGGGGAAGCAGAAACATAACTATAGTAACAGCACTGGATGATTCCAAAATAAAATAGCTTTTGGCTGATGTGCAACTATGTGATTATATTCCCACCATCAGTCTTTCAAATCCAGCCCCTTATGCAGCTGTTTATTCTTTTCTCTCCTGTTTGATTATTATGGTTCATTATGCTGAGGGACTAAACTGATTGAAATGTTCATCGAAATGAGTGCTGCAGTAAAACATGTAAAAAAAAAAAAAAGAAAATGGAGGGAGAGGGGCGGGAGGAGTGGGAAATTTTTATAACTCTCTAGCACTGATTGCTGCTGCATCAGAAACTGTGTGAAAGAATGGGTGGGGGAAGGCTAAATGCACTGCTTTTTAAGACAACAATAAATCATACGCCATATACAGGCCAAAAATGAAAGGGGGCTCTGTGTTCAGATGTAAACTTCTGGCAAGACCTGGTTTGTTGTCAGGTTCCCAGACACAAAATAGACACTCTGTTCAAATAGCGGGAAGCCCAGCAAGGAGCAGGGAGCTCCAGAGACTCTTGGCTCTTCTCGAGTCTCATTAGGTCTGCATATTAATGACTTGCAGCAATATAAAGGGGCCCTTGAGTGTCCTGTTTTCCCCTGATGCCTGGGTTTCCCATGGCAAAGGAGACAGTGGCAAGAGCATGAGAAGACACAGCATGTTAGCAGAGCAGGGGACTGTAGCAGCCACAATTCCTGGGCAAGATGGGGAAACGACCAGCACTTCTTTTTGATGCTTCTGGGAATGCTATTCTGAGATCAGTGAGACGGGGATAAGAGGAGGGAAATGAGGGAGTATGGAATCAGCTTTCATAGAACACTTTCAGCAAATGCCTGGGCAGAAGAAGGAGAAATAAGTTATAACTGATCTGAGGTTCCCACACCACTGGTCATTGTGTTCACCTGAATTATTAGCTGAGTGTAGTGTAGTGTGTGTGTGTGTGTGTGTGTGTGTGTGTGTGTGTGTCTGTGTCTGTGTCTGTGTGTTACAGACAAATACACAGAGCCTATCTTTCAAAAAGAATTTACACTAATATGAGAGCAAAGGGAGAACAACATACAAGAAGAAATAATTCCACTGTTTAAACACATCTATCTCCCTTAAATCATGATATGATAGTATTTTTAAACCTTTTTTCTTTTATTAAGATTGAAGGGATCACCACTGTATACCTTGTACTCATTAACAAGGACATCACTATATTATATAGTGACTTTATTCGAACTACAAATCAAGCCTCAGAAAGTCTGAAAGTATAACTCATTACATATTCAAAGAACTCTAAATGTCTCCACCAATCCCGGCAAAAATCCTCACAATCTGGCTGTCAATCAGTCAGAAAGTTCAGTCTTTCCCTTGGGAACTCCCACTATGTTTCACACTACCACACCAGCTAAAGTCACTACTAACCAAAGTTGCCTAATGCTCTGAAATCCCTCAAATTGGCTGTTGAAAAATCTGTGGTCTGCTATAAAGATATACCAAAAGCTTTACTTTAATGTGCAGGAAGAACCATGGATACAGAACAACATGCAGAAAATAGCTATACTTCTCAAAATCTAGTCATGGTTGAGAAACAATCTCTTGACTATCTCAGTATACCATTAAGTTGACCATAAATTCATCCATCCATACATTATATACATATGCTGTACCTATAAACACTCATGTTATATTATTTATAACCCCATAATTGCCCTTTCTGGCTCTTATCAAAAGATCAAATATTTAGATTCCCTTATTGGACTTACCAGAGGATTGACCTCGATTAGTGGCATCATGATCACTGTCTCCTTGCTCGCTGTCTCCATGACCACTGTCCTTAGAGCTTACTATGTCTGCTTCCTGGAATGCAGAACTAGAAACATCAAAAATTTTATTAGAATAAACATGAAGAGAGACTCATAAAACATTCTTCTGCCATCACATGGCCACACATGGTGCTGCATTCATCCAGGACACCTCTCTGCAACACTATTTCTGCAGAATCAATCTGTCCATCATACACAAAACTTGTGTTTTCTGGCATTATTAATTCAACTGAAATAGACAGTAGCCATTATTACACTGCTCGGTTGCATGTAGTTGTTATAAATAATTGGTAGCATTTGCTTAAGCTGGAAGGCTAAATTTACACTCAGATAAATCAATATTATCTGTCAGAATCTACAGATGGACTCATAAGTATTTAAAGCACATTTTAGACAAGTACAGAATGAGAATTTGCTCTCTTTTCAGATGACTTAAAACAGATTCACAAAAGCTATAGTTCAGAGATGTTTACGTGGCGCTGCTTATTTTATTTAATGGTAGATATAAATAAATTCATAATTTTAAATACATGTTGGTTGCTTAGATATTATTTTACATCTGAAGTAAATGCATTTCTGCATCCCCACTCACACTTGCTAAAATACAACTTGGATATATTTCTACATTAAGAAAACAAGAATAAGAAGTTCATACCTATTTACCCGACGGGGTCTCTCAACTAGATAACTGAGTTCTGCACGCTGATGTTTTGTCTAGAAAAAATAATTGGAATTTATTTTAACTCAACGTTTCTACAACCAACAACATCAGAAGGCACACACATACAGCCAGGAACACTCATCACAAAGGTACAGCTGTAGGTAGGCCATAAATAATTCTTTCCTTACATTTAAGGGGCCAAATCCCAACAGCCTTACTCATGCAAATGGCATTATAGATCAATAAACAAGGGGTTTGCTCAGTTATTTAAGGCCAACTTCTGAACCGCTTAATCATGATGAATAGTATCTTATGCCACAATTGTAAGTTAATTACACTGAAATCAATGGGGCTACCTGTGGTGTAAAGTACCATACACTGTGGGTCAGGCGGTCTCAATCTGCCCCTGAGTGTATTTTTTAAATCTCCTGTATGAGAAAAAGGGAGAGTAATCATCAGACAGATAGACTCCTGAAAAGAAATATGGGATATCCTGTTGCCCTCAAAAGGCACCAGAAGCCACGTCTTTACAAACATCTGATGTAGGGTCTACACTAAAGGCTAACATTTAAAATCTTGCTGAAAGATTTAAAAAAAAATAAACAAAATATAACTCAATATCTTAACTGGCCTTGAAGTACTCAGCAAATCAGTATTAAGGAATATTGCAGTTTTTTTCAGTGGTACATCATCATAATGTACTGATGCACACATTAGTTAAAATACAACAGATAAAATGATTAATTGGAGAATGTTAAGTCTTGATATATGCTTTCACAGAAATTCTTTACGCAATAGATAGTACAAAATAGACAACATATTTAATGGGTGAGAAAGAACGTTAAGCCTTGATGTATGCTTTCATGAAAATTCTTTGTGATGTTTTATCTCCAAGTTCTCCTTCAGTATACAAAAGAACTGTTAAGGCAGAGTCAAAAAAGTCAATTAATGAACACCAATTTTCACATTAATTAAAGCTCCTGCCAACTATAAAGATGTTCACAAACTCCAGAGGGATTACCCACAGCATTAATTGTACATGCAAAGATTTCTAAAAAGAAATATATATGCTTTACTTTTTTGCATTAGGAAAACTCTGAATTCATTCTGCGGGTAATTTCATTAATGCCAATTGCAGTGATTTTGCCAGGACCAATGTCCAGAAAACAGCACACAGTTAAAATAAGATTAGAAACTAGTACATCATCATGTTATTTTAATGCAGAAACACTAGCAAGCTTCACTCATATTCACATGGTGTGGGAGTTTGGATGCAACAGTTTCTGAAATGCTGTCCAGTGCACAACTGATGCTTCAAATGAAAAGAAGCAACAGACTCACTTTAAGGAATATCACAGCTAGAACTATTATGCAGTGTCAGTCAGGCTCTCTTGTTGACAGGTGATTAAAACCATGCAAATATTTATGATCAAAAAAGCATGAGGATAAGAGGCTATTATGAAGGAGGGGCAAAGAAAAGCGACATTCTTCATGGGGAAACGAAGGGTAGCAGCTTCAAGAGACTTACTGAAAGCAAAGATGGGGTTGGGAAAAAGACTGTAGTGCAGCTTGACAGTAACACTGACAAGACAAGAGAAAATCAGAAGTGGCTGAGACCTGCAAACTCTAGCGAGAGTGAGAATCAGGGGCATCAGAGTACCTAAGAAACCAAAAGCAAGTTCATTTTTCGTTGCCAAAACTGTAAAATAATAACAAACAAGCAAAGCAGCACAGGGAGGCATGCACATATAATGAACGTGCACAGCTGAGGGACTAGATAAGGAGGGGTTGGAGAGTGTTACAATTTCCTTTCAACCTTACCTCGTTGGACAATATGCTGCCATTGGAGATGATGTCTGGCTGCTGGTCCGTGTAACCTGTCACTATGGCCCCGCAGGGGTTGTGCTCAGTGTCAGTGCTCCGAGATGGGCTGCAGGGCTTTAGGAACATCAGGTCGGTCTTGGCTGACTCCGGAGTGAGGCAGACCTGGTAGCAGTAGTTCTGGTTGTGATGGTGGGATCCGAAGCTGCCCGATTCCTCCACGGGGACCTGGGCCGGGTTACTGGGTACGTTGGAGCTCTGCACCAGCATGATGTCCGACTTGCTCAGCTTCTTCTTGCGGGCCCGGGCCTGGCGGCTGCAGCAGGGGCAGCAACAACAGCAGCTGCCCAGGCAGCAGTCGCTGGCCAGGCACGTGTAAATGTTGAGCTTCTTCTCCTTCTGGCAGCGCACGGCCAGCACGATCATGGCCAGCAGGAAAATGAACGACACGGAGCCCAGGGCGATGATCAGGATGAGGGTCAGGTCCAGCGAGGTCTCGCCCCCGGAGCGGCTGGGGCGATGCTCCCCTCCCGCCCCTCACCCCCGCCGCCGCCCCCCGCACCCAGGCCGCTGCCTCCCTGGCGCTCCACAGCGCTGTCCACCAGCACCACCTGGATGGCGGCGGTGGAGGAGAGCGGCGGCTGCCCGTGGTCCCGCACCTCGATCACCAGCTCGAAGGGTCGCTGGGGGTCGCGCTTGGCCGGCACTTTGCGCGCGGTGCGCAGCTCCCCGGTGCGCCAGTCCATGCGGAAGAGGCTGGCCTCGTTGCCCCGCGCGATGCTGTAGGTGAGGCGCGCGTTCTCCCCGTCGTCCGCGTCCACCGCAGCCACTCGGCTCACCAGGTAGCCGGGCTCGGCGCTGCGCGGCAGCACCTCCCGGGCCGGGGTGCCGTTGCGGCCGGGCAAGGGGCTGACGATGGCGGGCGCGTTGTCGTTCTGGTCCACCACGATGATGCTGACGGTGGCGTTGCCGGCCAGGGGCTGGGGCTCCTCGCCCGCGTCGCGCGCCTCCACCTGGAAGCTGAACTCCTTGAGCTGCTCGTAGTCGAAGGAGCGCAGGGCGTAGAGGAAGCCGTTCTCGGCGTTGATGGAGACGTAGGTGAAGACGGACATGCCCTGGATCTGGCTCTCCAGGATGGAGTAGGCGAGCTGGGCGTTGGCGCCCTGGTCCCGGTCGGTGGCGCTCACGGCGTAGATGTAGGCGCCCGGCACGTTGTTCTCGCTCACATAGACCTGGTAGAGGGGCTGGCTGAAGCGCGGCGCGTTGTCGTTCACGTCGCTCACCCGCACCTGGATGGACTTGCTGGTGCTCAGCGCCGGCTCGCCCATGTCCCGCGCCACCACCGTGAGGGTGTAGGCGTCGCCGCCCGGCTGCTCGCGGTCCAGCGGCCCCTCGGTGACGATGGTGTAGTAGTTCTTGAAGGAGCTCTTGAGGCGGAAGGGCGCGTCGCTCTGCAGCAGCTCGCACTGCACCTGCCCGTTCTCCTCCGAGTCCCGGTCCGAGACGCTGAACAGCGCCACCACCGTGCCCGGCGAGGCCGCCTCGCTCACCGCCTCCTTGACGGTGGAGAAGCTGATCTCGGGTGGGTTGTCGTTGGCGTCCAGCACCCGCACCAGCACCTTGCAGTGGGCGGGCACGGCGTTGGGGCCCAGGTCCTTGGCTTGCACGTACACCTGGTACACGCTGCTCTCCTCGTAGTCCAGCTCGCCGCTCACCTCCAGCCGCCCGGTGCGCGGCGAGATGCCGAAGAGCTCCCGGGCCCGCGCCGAGATGTGGCTGCTGAAAGAGTAGATGACCTCGCCGTTCTGGCCCTCGTCCGGGTCGCTGGCGTTGAGCTGCAGCACCAGGGTACCCGGCGGCGAGTTCTCTGGCAAGGACACGGTGTAGACGGGCTGCTCGAAGGCGGGCACGTTGTCATTGGAGTCCAGCACCCTGATGGTGAGCAGGGCGGTGCCGGTGCGCTGCTGGGGTTGGCCCCCGTCCACCGCGGTCAGCACGTAGCGGTGCACCGCCTGCTGCTCGCGGTCCAGGGGCTTGTCCAGGACCAGCTCGGCGAAGCGGTTGCCATCGCCCTGGGTCTGCACGTCCAGCGAGAAGTAGCTGTTGGGGGTGATCTCGTAGGTGCGCAGCGAGTTGGTGCCCACGTCCGGGTCGAAGGCGCTCTCCAGTGGGAAGCGGGTGCCCGGCGTGGCGCTCTCGGAGATCTCCACTGTCAGGTCGGGCTCCGGGAAGGAGGGCGGATTGTCATTGATGTCCAGCACCTCGATCTCCACCCGGAACAGCTCGAGGGGGTTCTCCAAAAAGACCTCCAGGTGCAGCTGG
The DNA here is from genome assembly GCF_003597395.2 of Chelonoidis abingdonii. Taxonomy (NCBI): domain Eukaryota; kingdom Metazoa; phylum Chordata; order Testudines; family Testudinidae; genus Chelonoidis; species Chelonoidis abingdonii. The sequence goes on along the minus strand of NC_133773.1, from coordinate 49,395,548 downwards.
CAGGAGGGAGGGTTCTGCTTGCAGATCTGCTCCCGGTCGATCTTCTCATTCACGTACAGCACCCCAGTCTCCAGGTTGAGCTCTAGGTAAGGGCTCCGAGAGTTGGGTACCGTCTGAAAGCGGCGAGCCGAAAGTTTTGTAATGTCCAAGCCCAGGTCCTCGGCGATATTCCCCACGAACGTGCCATGCTCCTGCTCCTCTTGCACCGTGTAGTGAAGCTGAGAAAGGGCTCCCTCCACCATCCAGAGTAAGGCAAGGAGGAATAGCACAATCATCTCCAAATGGGGAAAGAGATCCCCTCCAACACCAGTTCCTCCTTTAGAAACCACCACCTCCTCCTCTCAAAATACTGAGGGCAGTGTGCGTGCGTGGAGGGAGGGGGATCTCTGTGGGATTTAGATCTAGGGTTTGTTTAATTATTATTCTTTCTGCTTCATATTAGGATTTTTTCCTCCCCCATTTCGCTCCTTTTATGATTATTTCACACGCTGATCAACCGAAGAAGATAGGCGTCCCCACCTCATCTGTGATCTTCGAAATAAATGACCAACTAATAATACCTAGAGCTGTATGGAGATAGATATACGCACAGTATACACAGTAGCCCGCTCTTATTTATTCCGAGAGTCTTGGCACTGCACCGCTGCAGCGGCAGTGGAGGCAGCAGCAAATCCAAAGGAGGAAATTTTTATATTTCAAGATTGTCCTCAGTTTGCCTTCCTGATGGGAGCAGGAGGGATAGATGCTGCTGGCTGAACCGCTGCACATGCCCTGTTCAGATGCAAAAAAGCAGGAAAAAAATGAAATATATATATATATATAACCAGCAGAAAGATCTGATATCAAAAAGGCAGAGAACAGATTTGCCGCCCAAAACTTTCATTCCCTGAATTTCTCTGGGATTTTTCTCCTTTATTATAATAATAATTATTGGTATTTTATATATTCTTTCCTTTATTTATAGTCTCTTCTTTTATTGCCATTGTTATGATGATGACCATCATTTTGCTCGTTATTGTTGTGCTGATCAGTCTTTCTTCTCTTGATGCTTTTTCTTCTCACCCTCTCTCACTCTGCCGTTGTCTCTCTCGCTGCAGGTCTCCTCCTGTCCCGGCTCCAGTTCCTGTGATCTCTACTGGCAGTTTCTGAGCTCCGAGCACTCGGCTTTTCTGTTTTTGCGCAGCGCCCTGCTCCTGCCAACCAATGAATGTGTAGCAACACCCACAAGGGCGACAGCTCATTGGGTCCAGGGCACGTCAAGCAGGCTGCATCACAGGGGAGAAAGGGGGGGAGAATCCAGAGCTCTAGTTGGTCTGTGTGCATGCCACAGGGAGACAGAGAGAGAGAATAACCCTGCAGCTCCCGAAGCGCTTACTAGGGAATCTCTGCCTCGGAAAGTTACTATTCCCCTGCTGCAGTTACTGAATACGGAGATCACCTATCGTCATCAATGCAAACCAAGACGACAATAATAACCAGTTTTCCCCGTGGAGGAGGAATTTCCATCAGCTACTGACTTTTTTTTTCCTATTTGGCCAGCTCTATATCTGGTTCAATGGTAAAACAAACATTTTTTTAAAAATAAACAAGGGAAACTTGTGCCTTGTTTTACTCTGGGCTGCCTTAAATAATTAGTTCAGTTGACAAATGAGACAGTACAAGTTTCCATCAAACGCCTACACTTTTTCCTAGTTCACCTAATTAACACCGTCATGCATTTGGGCCAAATTCTGGCCTGATTTACACCCTCTGCAGCTTCACTGTCTGAAGTGGAAGAGATGGTACATGATGTAAATCAAAGCAGAATATGATCGTTTGTGTGACAGAGTGGAATAAATGTCAACAACGCTTGATCTGAAATTAGTTTGTGTGTGAGAAGAAGGAGATTAGATGGGAAGAGTCAATAGAAGTTTGCTGATGAAAAGTACTATTTACTAAAATGCTCAGGATACAAAGGACCATTCTTTTATCGGTGTTTACTGTTGTTTCAAGTTTCCTGACATGGAAAGCACTTTGATAAATGCTATTTAGTAGCTGTTTCATTATCGCAACTGTACACAATATCCATTTTTGTATTCTTTGCTGAAATACTATTTTGCAACTTAAACTAGTACCCTTCAGGATCACACATGGGATAGTCCTGCGCCTTGTACAACACCAGCACACGAAATGCCTTCTCTCTCTCCCCCTGCCACCCCAGTAGTGGAAGGACAATAGACGTAGAAGACCGTGATAAGTAAGGTCAATGACAATTTCTGCATTGATATAAATAGGTTTTGCATTTAAAGTCCATAGGTAACACACATTTTAGAGATATGTATGTATGTGTCTACATTAAATGTAAACCATCTAGTTAAGATTTATAGATTAGTTTTGATACAAGTGTTCATATATCTAAACTGTGGACACGTTAGTGTTCCATATAATATACCTGGTGATATATTAAATTGAAGTTCCATTTATATAACTTTCTAAACCTGGTACAATTAGGATGAAATGTTCATAAATTTCACTTTTTGCTAAATGCTATTTGGTTGTTGTTTATAAGGAACACCAAATATTAGGCAGAGAGACTTCTTGTAAGATCAGCGATTGGTGATCACATCTTTGATCATAACTAGTAAAACAGTGGAAGGATGGCTTCCTTTGATACATTTCAACCAGCTGTCTGTTCAGATGCATTTTTCTATTGTGGAAATAGAGGAAATTACATTTCGATACCGGTTCATTTCTAAAAATCCTCTGTGTATTTATAAATGTTTGTATTTATCTTTCTATCTGTTCATTCATTGCTGTCTGGTCTTCTCCTCTTCCTCCCTTCTCTTCTTTCATGTGAATGGGTCCTATCTTTTAGCAGTTAAAGCTGGGTTACCAGAAAAAAATGGCTAATCCTTTTCCAGCTGCAGTAAATTTACAACCCGCAAAGCCAAGCTAAAGCCGCTGCAGCTAAAATGATTTCAGCGTGATGTCTGGAGCTGAGAATGGAGAGACAGTTTATAAAAGAACCTGTGGATCAATGAAAAGGAGATTATGGCGTATTTGAATATGAATACAGCCATCGGATCAATATATCATCCTTGTCTCTCCCCCAACCCCCTTTCCTTCCTTCTGTTTTTACTCCTAGAATCCGAAAGGAAGGACACGTAACTTGAAGGGGCTTTAGCTGATTCCTCGAAATTTTGGTGCATTAAAAAAAAGTCTCTGTTTTTTTGTATGCATTTCTCTAAAATAAAGCATCTGAATGACAATGCAGATTGTTAAATCTCTGTTTCAGACAATCTGGGAATGGAAGTTGAGTTTCACGCAAGCGCCGGCAACTCATTGAGACCTGGAAATCTTAAAGAGAGAGGGATATACAATAGATGGACGGATCTGGTTGTAAATAATCACTGCATCAACTATAACACTTTAAGTTTTATACAGATGTAGTAGCTGAAGGGATGAGTGGATTTGCTTTGCAATTGTAGGTAGCAGGCTCCTCCTAGCGGTTAAAGTTGCACACTGCAGGCAAGATGTGATTTCATTAGAGGCATTTCTGTGCAGGACGCTGGCTTCATTTTTCCTCTCCTCTCGGATTTCCCCAGTGTCTCCAAAGGATGAAACTGTGATGTAAGATGCTTTTATTTATTTATCTCAATAGCTGTTTATATTCAGTACATCAGTTACTCAATTGTTGGTTATTCATATGCTCCTTTTTCTATTCGCTTGCAGGAGCAGTAATCCAAAATGTTCAAAGCTCTGCATGCAGCTGCAGTTAGGGAATTTTAATGGATTTTTTATCTAGCAAACATCCAGATGTTGACCCAAGCATACTTCATCTCGCATGAAATTCCCTTTCCACCCGCCCTGAGCTGGGATCTTATTTTGCATTCCTTTGCATTTATCACCAACTTTAAGGTTTAATGTATTCGCTTTGCTCTGTTGATTTTCCTTCACAGGCAGCGTCCACAGCTCTTAATTTACAGGGATTACATAAACAAATGGCTTTGTTGTTGTAATAACGGCTGCTTTGAAGTGCAATGTAACAAACACAGTGCTGCCTCTCCACGGGAGCAGTAATTACGGCAGAGCAGCAACCTAGAAAGGGGGTGAACCATTAAAGTTACACACCAGTGCTCACACAGCGGGAAGTCGACCCTACACTAACAATTCTCTCCCCCACCTCTCACTCCGTTACAAACGAAAGTTTTAGGAGCACAGTTTGGCTCTTGGATTTAGTTGTTTTTTCTATAATAAAATGATTTAATGACTGAGGCTATTTATTTTGGAGTTGGATCATTTGTTTATTTTTCTTCCCCTTTGTTTATTTTTTCTTTAAAATGCAGTCATTCCTCATTCTTTAAAATGCAGTAATTACCTGTGTAATAACAAACTTAAAAAAACCCGGAATTTCTATCCTATTTTCCTTTGTAAGGGAGCCACTTCGTTAACTTACGTCTAGATATATGACTATTTGCAGTGATTTAACATGACTTGAAAGCAATCTGTTTCTAATCTAAAGCCTCTTATTATTGCAGTGTGCCGGAGCTCAGTACTCAGAATCGAGAAAGGCGATTTTTTTAAAGTAATTGAGTGAAAGCAGTAAGTCCAGATGTAACAATAAACAGGGACTCTCAAAAGTTAAAGATGGCCCGCTTTGTGTGATTAAACAACCAATGACGACCAAAACCAAGGAAACTGCATTTCATTAAGAAAAGCAAGCTCATTGCTTCTAGGTGAACATTGCATGTGTTTGTTTTCAGTAGTGGAGCATAAATAAATATTTTAAAGTAATATGACTAATCTGTCTATTGACACCCAGGATATATTCAAGTGAGAAGAATTCTCATACAGCCAACATTAAAAATACACTGGAGCTGCTAGGTTAAGCAAAGAAGCCTGCTCACATAAACACTGTGGTTGTCAAGTATATAATACTTTGAGAACCTCTGAGAACAAACAGATCAGTTTTCTTTTTCTCAGCTCAGGACAGTGCCAGAGTTGTAGCACATAAGTGCGTTATCTCCATGTTTGTAAATCAAACACACCTCTCCATTTTGTTTAAGCTACATACTATAGTGCTTCCTTCCTATGTAGTCTCAGTTGTCAAGCAGGGCTGGTGTTTTGTTAAACTCTAACCAGTGAATTAAAAGTGCTGATGATCTGAAGCAACCCTCTAATGCAAAATGACAAATTGCACTTAGGCAATACATGAACAAGAAAATGATTTATGGATTTTTACTCTGGTCTGAGCAAATGAAGGCAACATGAATTATACATCCTAACGCACACTATATCATTTTCTAATAATACTGTTTCAGTTCTGATGCCGAACATCACTCTTTTCGGTAGGGGGTATTGATTAATAAGAACTCCTGAGGTATCTTTAAACTGGGCATGCCTTTTGAGCCCGCACAAAAAGAGGTTTATAGTTGTATTTATTTATTTATTTATTTATTTATTTATTTATTTGTCAAAGAAACTGAGGAAAATTGAGCCCAGCAGGTGGCTGTCACCTTTGCCATGTTTGGTTTCAGAGTAGCAGCCCTGTTAGTCTGTATCCGCAAAAAGAACAGGAGTACTTGTGGCACCTTAGAGACTAACAAATTTATTTCAGCATGAGCTTTCCTGAACTACAGCTCACTTCTTCGTATGCATAGAATGGAACACACAGACAGGAGATATTTGTACATACAGAGAACATGAAAAGGTGGAAGTATGCATACCAACAGGAAGAGTCTAATCAATTGAGATGAACTATCATCAGCAGGAGGAAAAAAAACCTTTTGAAGTGATAATTAAGTTGACCCATAGAAGGTGTGAGGAGAACTTAACATACACAGCCATTCCCAGTCTCTGTTTAAGCCTGAGTTAATTGTATCTAATTTGCATATTAATTCGAGTTCAGCAGTCTCTCTTTGGAGTCTGTTTTTGAAGTTTTTTTGTTGCAAAATTGCCACCTTCAAGTCTGTCACTGAGTGGTTAGAGAGGTTGAAGTTGTTCTCCACATTGGTTTTTGAATGTTATGATTCCTGATGTCAGATTTTGTGTCCATTTATTCTTTTGCGTAGAGACTGTCCGGTTTGGCCAATGTACATGGCAGAAGGGCATTGCTGGCACATGATGGCATATATCACGTTGGTAGATGTGCAGGTGAATGAGCCCCTGATGGAGTGGCTGATGTGATTAGGTCCTATGATGGTGTCACTTGAATAGATATGTGGACAGAGCTGGCATCAGGCTTTGTTGCAATGATAGGTTCCTGGGTTACTGTTTATGTTGTATGGTGTGCAGTTGCTGGTGAGTATTTGCTTCAGTTGGGAGGCTGTCTATAAGCGAGGACTGGCCTGTCTCCCAAGATCTGTGAGAGTGAGGGATCATCTTTAAGGATAGGTTGTAGATCTTTGATGTTGCGCTGGAGAGGTTTTAGTTGGGGGCTGTAGGTGATGGCTAGTGGCATTCTGTTATTTTCTTTGTTGGAGCTGTCCTGTAGTAGGTGACTTCTGGGTACTCTTCTGGCGCTCTCAATCTACAATACCCACCTGCTGAAGTGAAAAAACAGATTCTTTTTGCCATGTTAGAGACACAAGGGGGTCATCATCACCCACCTTCTCTCTTATATATCCATACAGCTTTACCATGTATCATCTTTTCAGCTGCCATTTACTTCACCAAATGGAGACTAATCTTTTTCAGAGCCGCCTTTTGCTCCACCCTGCAATTTAGAACTGTAAATTAATGTCTTAAAGCTTATAAATCCATCCTTCAGATTGGGGTGGAAAATTAGCAAGTGATCTCTCCTCACCTCCAAAACTGCTCATTTTGGATCATCATTTCCCTCCTTTCCCTCCAGAAACTAGTTTTTGTTTCCCTCCCCTCTGCCTTATTCAAGGTTTTGGATTTGGGAAAGGATCTCTTAAACATTGTGATCACTTTTCAACAGCAATCCATGGAAGAAGAATATATGGCTGCTAATCAATGTTCTGGGTTCATCATAATGTTCCATAAACCTCCATTTGCAAAGGTATTTACAAGATTTCACAGATTTTCTTAATGGGGAAAAATTTGCTGTATGTTCATATTTAAACATTGATCATTTCCTTCTCTGAGACTGAAGAAGCGACAAAAGAAACTTTGTGGTACAGTGCTTGGTCCTGCCAAGATTTGAGACCTGCTTAGACCCAGAAACCTTAGTTATCTGCTTGACAGTGCATCATATAGTCTACCGAAAGTAGCATGCTCCTAAGATCTTCAATCCAGATTCTGATGTCTTTATTCTTATTGAGTAGTATCTTATTCTATGAGCAGTATCAGTGGAACAACTCATAAAGTAAAATACTACTGAACATTAGTAAGGATGACAGGATCTGGCCCTTAGTAAATTGCTTTAAACAGCACCCATGGTCTTCAGGCTGGTGAATATTGTGGCATTCTTTGTGCCATTAAAATAACTTATGGAGTTTTTAACTCTTAAAGGATATATGAAGTGTTATTATTTGTCTTAATTTTAATTATTTGGATTTTCAAAACCCACCCAGGTCCTGCTTTAAGAGAATTAATATCCATTCTTAGTGCAGGAAAGATTACTGAAATCAATGTTGGGATTAAGATTGTAAATAAGATTTACAAGACACTATCAACAAAACAAAACCTTCGGCTTTGCTAATGGGAAGATATGTGGGTTTTTCTGATGGGGCCTTAGACTGAAAATCCTACTTCAGTCACTGACGCTGATACAGAACAGTTTCAGAAATTAACTGAAAGGCCTGATTAAAGATATTGATGTGAGCGGAGAAAGGTTCACTGCCACCACCTCCACCACTCCCACAGTGAGTTCTATCTTTATTGTGATTGATCGGACAAAACAGGAAGGTTAGACCAGTGGTTCTCAACCTTTCCAGATTACTGTACCCCTTCCAGGAGTCTGATTTGTCTTGCATGCTCCAAGTTTCAATTCACTTAAAAAGTACTTGCTTACAAAATCAGACATAAAAATACAAAGAAAGTTTCACAGCACACTATTACTATAAAATTGCTTACTTTCTCATTTTTTCCATGTAATTATAAAATAAATCAATTGGAATATAAATATTTTACTTACATTTAAGTGTGTATTATATAGAGTAGTATAAACAAGTAATTGTATGAAAAATTAATTTGTACTGACTTCACTAGTGCTTTTTATGTAGCCTGCTGTAAAACTAGGCAAATATCTTGATGAGTAGATGTAACCCATGGAAGATCTCTGTGTACCCCCAAGGATACGCATACCCCCAGAGGTATGCATACCCCTGTTTGAGAACCACTGGGCTAGACCATTTGGCTAATCAATAGAAACTGTTTGCTTTAGTATTTGTCCGAGGAACAGCCCCAGAGTCTGATCAATATAGCATCCACCAAAGTTCTTGTTGCGGTCACCAGGGATCAAGACAGTCTCTGTTGGCTTTCCAAACAATGTCAGAGATGTGCATCTGTGGTGGGGTTGCAAGAATAAGCAGGAATTTGGAGATGTCATGTTAATCAACCTCTTTCTGCTAACAGTCTGGAGGACTCCTGGTGATAATAACAACTCATCACTGTATTTATGACTGTATGCACCTATTTTAATAGTGCAGAAATACAAATAGTACTCTGACCTGTGTGAAGAATTAAACACTCTAGGACCTCTCTAGAAGGCCTTGGGAGTTTCCTCTGAGTAAAGACTGCAACACTGATGTCCCCACAAATAAAGGTGCTTTGCTGTTTCCTTAAGGTCAGATTCTTTCATACCTTTTGACACTGAATAACACCTTACTCACTAAACAGTTGAACTGATTTCAGTGAGACTACTCAAGCAGTCAGGTACTACTCAATGTGAGTAAGGATAGCAGAATCCAGATCATGTCCATTATGTCTCATTCTCTGGACAGCCAAATGACACTTTTACAATGTTTATCAAAATAGACAGGCTGTCCAAGGTTTTCTAAAGTGATTAATGTTTATGGCTGCCTCAGTTTTTGTGTACCCAACTAGAGACACCTTTAAAAAGTCTTATTTTCAAAGAGTTAGTGCTCCAAACTTCCAGAGGCCTGAAACAGGGCACTGAAAAATTGAGTTTCTCAAACTCGATAGTCATTGTCACTCTGCTGATGTAGTTCATGCCCATGAGTGCCATCCTGAGGGCAGATGGTCAAAATGCAGGGCACACATCCCAAACTGTTGGTATGTTCTATAATTAGATTTCACCAACCCAGGAACAAATGTGAACTCCTGAAGCACTGTAACAGTCTTACCATGGAATCACAGACAATCCCCTGGGGCATTCCAGTCTATCTTGTCACCCAGGCAAGCTGAATTTAGGCATGGTTGCTATACAACAAAGATCACAAAAGATTCAGGAAATTTTCATTACGTGCATCTGATGAAGTGGTTATTCACCCACGAAAGCTCATGCTCCAATACATCTGTTAGTCTATGAGGTGCCACAGGAATCTTTGTTGCTTTTTACAGATCCAGACTAACATGGCTACCCCTCTGATAAAAGATTCAGGTCGCTTTCAGTCCCAATTCCTCCAGATCAATTTATAGCTCTAATCTCATACCAAAGGCAACACTTGTAGCCAATCTGATAAATTATAATAAATAAGGATTTATTAAGTAGGAAAAAGAAATGAGAGAGGTTAAAGCAGGCAACATATATACACATATCAGTTACAGTCTATGATTCCAAAGTCAGAGTTGCAGCAGTCTGTCAGCACTGAATGTCTTTTAGGGCTAACCCAGGTTGACCATGGAGATCTCTGCTTCTGTTTCATAGCTCCAGTCCTTTGAGAGGCCAAACTTCAAAAGAGATTAACAATTTTTTTGTTAACTATCTTTATTTTGTTCTTCCAGAATTCAAGCTGATGGGATGAGCCCTTTTGAATATAGCCTCTGCATGGGTGTGAAGAGGCAATTAATAAAGTATTTGTATTGTGATGTCCCACAGTGCTGCATTTAATTTAGATAGCCTTCTTAATGAGCAGGAGATGATCCCTTTGGATGGGTTGACAATTTCAGGGCAAATGTTTTTTACAGTTATAAAGCAAAAACTTTAATATTATATTATACCATGTAATAAAGATATTATAAGTGAGATTAATGCATGCAGCAACTTGTAAGCATTTCATAAAGTCTAAATCCTACAATACGTTGTTGTAAGTTCAATACCCAGTTTAACCATATTAAGACATGAGTGAGCTGTGGTGGTTTCCATCAATGAAAATGTCAGTGCTTGGCTGAGGCCTAATGATTTGGCAAGAGCTGGCACTTGGTCTGCCAACATCACAGTCACTTTTGAAATTCTGAGCTTGTTAATCAACAATGCTTTGGGCCTGACCCTTCCTCCTCCTTAGCTTTGCCTCATATGAAGTCATTTATACCTGTGCAAAGTGAGTGGAAAATGCTACAAAATATGAACTTGCCACTCACTTATATTGGTATTAGCATTTAACATAATTTGTACTCATTTTACATAGATGTAAATGATTGCACAAGAATACTAGATAATGTAGAATAAAGTCCCTTATTTTAGTTAATCTGCTTGCTTGTAGAAAAGTGTTGAGATTTCTGCATTGTTGAGTTTACCTAGTACCAAGATATTTCTTGGCACGTCTACTTTTTAATGTTAATAAGAAGTAAAGTAACATTACTTTCCATGTTTTTCATAAGGTTTTTTTCTCTTCCTTTGCCATCAATATGGTACTATTATGAGCCACACCGACCATGAAGCACAAATGCTATGTACTGGGAATCTCATATCATAAACTCCACCACATCATGATATTGTTTTGAACTTTGGTATGATTCAGTTTAAACCATCAACTTTTTTTAATCTGATTTAAACATGGTGGAACTGCAACTATATTTAGCAATTAAGCATGTATTAGTAGTAGTGCAAATGGGACGAAAACCACAGTGGAAAATAAATTCCAGGTGTCTGAGTTTCCTTCAGGTTTCTCGTTTTTCCATCAATGATAATGTAAGTGGCTGTTGTTATTCATCATAGGGAAAAATGTTTTGTTGACTTTATTTTCAAAAGAATGCAAATGTTGAACTAAGGTTAAGTTTGTGTTGAGGAACATTTATTTGTATTCTTGTTATTGATATACCACCAGTTAGGTATAGCATTTTAGAAACCAGATAAAGATAGATTCCATGCCCATAAGAGCTTACAATCCTGGGCTCCAAACTCACAAACACATAATCACCTGTGTAACTTTACTCACATGAGTAATTCCATTAACCAGACCCAGAGACAGAGACAATAAGACAAGCTAAGCATGGAGAAGTGATAGGATGAGGGCAAGCACATTATAGTTATGCAGTCAATTGGGAGGATAGCACATTCATCTACACGTTTACAATTATTATGGGTGAAGCTAGTGATGCCACCTAGGCTAAGGTTAAGGTTGCCCCAAACTTCCCATTATAAGACCCTGTTTTCAGCTGCTTGTAACTTTGCCAAACTGTAACTTTTTGGGCTAAATTTTTCCATATGCTTTTCTTAAGGCTGAATATTTTGTAAGGTTTCAGCTAAAGAGGTTCAGCCATTTCTGAGAATGAGATTAGGAAAAATATGTTATTTGAAAATTTCTTACAACCATTTTGTTAAAAAGTTGTAGCACCTCCATGCTTTGCAGCAGCAACTTGAAATTTGGTGGGAGCAGAGGGGAGGATCAACTGTATTTGCTTCCATGTCATTGCCTTGATGTGGTGAAGTACTTTCTGACAAAGGATGGGATACTCATTGTGGCATTAAACCTGTTGGTCCACTATCTTTATCTTCAAAAACAACAAGGAGTCCAGTGGCACCTTAAACACTAGCAGATTTATTTGGGCATAAGCTTTTGTGGGTAAAAAACTCACTTCTTCAGATGCATCTTGAGACCGCTTTTTTAGATGATGGCTGAATTTAATAAGTCACTTGCAGCACTTTTTATAGACTTCCATCATGTCTTTCATTTCAGGGCATTAAGGAAACTGAATGGGGTCTGATGATGTGACTCAATGATAGAAGAACTCTATATAATGGAACAGAAAGCCGTTTTTAAGTTAATAGCAGATATATGGCGTTTCCTATTTCCACAGGAGTTCAGTGAGGCTGTATCCTGTCACCACCATTGTTTAATATCAGCATTAATTGTTGATGGATAAGCTTGAAGAGGCAGCTGTCAGCAGTGTTGAGCTGAACACTGATTTGCTTCTAGACCTTGAATGATGACATTGTCTTGTTGGTGCAGTTGGGTGAATTGCTGCTGATGATGGCTGATCTGGTTAGGCAAGAAACAATGTGTTTTGGTCTGGTTATTAATCCAGATGAAAGTAAATCACTGGCCACTACCATCATGTATTCTCCACTCTGTAATAATCTGCCCAGATGGGATATCAAGCAGAGGGCAACTGTCAAGTACTTGGGTAGCATCAGATACAGTGCTGAAGGATATGGATGGCCATGTAGTAGCAGCTGCTGCCATGTTCTGTATCTTACAGTGGCATCTGTGGAGTTGTTGTGGCATGAAGTTTCTCAGAAAGCTGCAGATCTACAGAACCATGGTTATACAAACTCTATAAATGGAAAACCAACAAATTACAAAGGATGTTGACCAAGGAATGCCAATATATGGTCAGCAATCACCAAAATTTTGGCAGCTGTCTAATGCCTCAAACCCAGGGATGCTGAGGCTTTACCTACTGCACCACCACACCATAAGGGCAGCTGAAGGAAATGCAGTCAACACCTCACCACCCATTGACTTCATGGCTTTTAGAATCTTTTAGCGCCTCTGGCTCAACTGGGTTATTAATCCAGAGGAAAGTAAATCGCTGGTCACTACCATCATGTTGATTAGACACCACCATGCATAAAGCTTCCTATTCCTGTACTATGAGCAACTTGTTGTTAGGCCTGCTACTGACAGATCTCTGAGACCAAGTTCCTATCTCCTTGCCTGGTTCCTGCTCTTGTTACCATACCTCCTTCCTAGTTCTTGCCTGGTTTTTGCTTCTTGCCCTTGTTCTTCTCCTGGTTTCTGTTTCCTTGCCCTTATTCTAGAGACTGATTCTGGTTTGACCCTTCACATGGCTATGAACTGTAACCCTGGAATTGATTTTGGTGTGGCTCCTGACTGATTTGGGATTGACCCGTGGTGTTGCTTTGCATTCTGACACTGACTTGGACCTTTGGTGTGATTTCTGACTGCAACCCTGACTCTGCTCCTGGCTATGACCACTAGGTCAGACCATCATGTTATAGGCTGGAGTCTGCAACCTTCGGCACACGACCTATCAGGGTAATCTGCTAGTGGGCTGTGAAACATTTTGTTTACTTTGACTGTCCACAGGCACGGCCCCACACAGTTCCCAGTGGCCATGGTTCACTGTTCCCAGCCAACGGGAGCTGCGGAAAGAAACGTGGGCTGCAGTGACATGCTGGCCACCACTTCCTCCAGCTCCCATTGTCTAGGAACGGCAAACCAAAGACACTGGGAGTTATGGGGGACTGTGCCTGCAAATGGTCAATGTAAACAAAATGTCTCACAGCCCGCCAGCAGATTACCCTGATGGCCATGTGCCGAAGGTTGCCATCCCTTGTTATAAGCCCTGACATGGGCATGATAAGCTCACCAATGACAAATATAAACTGAACATCCAGATGGATGGTCTTAAGGTCCTAGACAGAGATTGACCTGGATTCTGCTCAATCTAGAAGGAGGCTTTGGGATTTGCGTTGATGATGAGGGGGTAGTGGGTTGCCTGGTGTCCCCATGAAAATACACCTATATTTGGACAATATGCTCAGTAGAGGCTTGTAAAAATTTGGCAGCTAAATTCTCTGAAGATTGTGTATGCACTGAGCATGCTTCATCCCCTCACAACTCCTATATGTTGACTAGACTGTGGATATGCCATCCTCCAAGTGAAAATGAATGTGTTCAATCCCAAGTGTAATGGGGTTATCCGCCCCTTTAAATGGTGCCTAGCAGTCAACCCATCCCTATCACATGTCATGTCCTTAAAGAGTCTGGGGTGCTCTGAAATATGAAGCCTGAAAAGCTATGAGGAAAGGGGGAAAGGGTCCTAGGAAGAAGTAGCATTTAGAAGAAATCTTGTTATTGTATCTTTAAGGTCCCGGAGCCTTGTAGAGCGGGTCAGGTAAGGTGCCCCTCTCACTCAGCTGGGAGAAGGGGCCAACATAAATGGTGCCTCCTCCTTTGTAGCAGGACAGATATCTGTAGATGCTACAAGCAGCAAGAAGGCTTTTGCAGGACCCTGAACTTATCAGGAAGAAGATAATACCAGGTGAAAGTCAGCTTACTGAATGCTCCTAGCCTGAGGATGGAAAGATAAGAGTGGGGAAAAAAGGGCCAGCTGGAGAAGAAGCTGCCTGAACTACAACTCCAGCAATGAAAAAGGAGAGCTAGGAGGCTCCTGCGTTAAGGAGAGGGGGAGAGGGATTGTCTGAAGTACAACCCAACTCTGGGAGGAGTGCTGGGGCCTCCTAAACAAGGGAGGAAACTGACCAGGACTCTTGCATCAAATTTTAACCATATGTAAATTATCAGATCTATGGCTTAGATAGCTATCTAGGGTCAGATGGTATTTTCATGGACTCAGGATGAATATGAACTTGAGTGATTTAAACAGTGAGTTACTCTTTGTAGAATGAGTGAATAAACCAGACCAGCAAACATGGCTTGAACTAATCTACTCTGTGTAACTGTCTGAAAAGATGTGAGTGCAATATGCCAGCAAGGCTGCAACAGGCCACAAAGGGTTATGCCAGAGAAGCACAGCCCCATGACAACAAGGCTGCAAAGACTGAGCAGAATTTTCCCTGAAATTGTTGCTTCTGGCTGCTCTGTGCTGCTGGGCACAGGAAATGGAAGCAGCAAACCTGTGTTCTCAATGCTGGTGCCAAGGTAGCATAGAGAAAGATGCAGCGTGAGCTGAATGCAGAGGATTAAGGGGGAAACAAGAGAAGAAGAAGAGTCAGGGAAGAGTGGGTTCTGGGAACCAGAGTGTGAAGAAGGGGCTGGGGCAAAATAGGTGCAGAATGGAATGGAGTTGGATAGGAGCAGAAGGGCACAGAGGTAGAAGTGTCTATAACCAGCAGATAATACTCCCTTCCAGAATGTGAATCTTGGCCCAGGCAGCCTGAGTCTCTACATTCTTCTGTTGTCTTTAAATAGTTGTCCACTGGCAAAGTGTGTGTATCTCATCCCTTTCTATTGGTTGGTTGGTCTTTACTGAGGATAAGAGCCAACTAATGCTACAAGTTACCCCATTATTTCAAGTGGAAGAGGTCTGTGGTGCAGAACTAAGGGTCCAAATGTTGCTAATGATCCAAGTTTGGAGTTACTATGGTTCCCCGTGATGGAATTGCAGTTTGTTTGTTTGTTTTTAACTTGGGAAACTACATTAGCAATAATAGCAATAGTAAAATATTTTTATTTAAAAAAAAGTCACAAAATCAAATACTGAAAAGTTAGGAAAAGCAGGAATTAAAGATGCCCATGAAATCTTATTTAGCTCCCTTGCTGCATAAGCATTATGAAATAGTATTTGAATACATGACCACATACTATTTTTTTCCCCAAAGGACCCTAGCATCATTCCATATGCAGCTGGATCTACTGTGGGAATGAATCAGGGCTGTTTATTGAATTGTCTCTGTGACCCCTTGCCTCATTTGTTGCAGAAGCTGGAAGGCATGTAATGGGACTGAGGCAGGAGATTTCAGGAAGAGAATGAATTGTCTCCTATTAGGGCAATTGAATGCTGCTCTGGAGAATTGGATACTATCCCTCTCTAAGCCACAGACTTCTTGTGTGATGCTGGGTAAGTCATTTAAACCAAATTTTTCACAAGTGGTCACTGACTGTGTGATCCTCATTTTCTAGGTGCCCAGCGTGAGACATCTGGGGCCAGACTTGCAGAATAACTAAGTACTCACAACTGCAACTGAAGTCAATAGGAGCTGTGCTTTGAACACCTAATGTGCTGTAAACATGTTATGTACTCTGAAAATTCAGGACCCTAGGTTTCTCTAGTTGGATAGCCATCTGACAATTTTGGCCTTATTTTCTCTGTGCCACCATTCCCCAGCTGTAAAATTGTTACAGTATTAACTCCTCTCCTCATAGGGGTGCCTTGAACAGAAATTCATGAATGTTTTTGAAGCCGTCAGTTACTATGAAGAGATCCATAGAAATAAACACGCAGGAAGAAATTATTAATCTTGTATTAGTGCAGGGTTTGGATGCTGTGCATTAAGTAAAGTATTGAATGAGCATGACCAAAAAAGGGAATACCAGATAGTTACCTATTCAGTGAATGGGGTTGGGGTCCTGTGGAAAAATAGTATGTGATCACATATTTAGACAGTATTATAATGCACATGTGCAAGGGTGGTGAACAAAGGTTGTTCAGAGTGGAAGGGTATATTAACCCCTCACTGAGTCAGCAAGGCTTAATGAGCTGCTGTAAGTCCACTCAGCCCCACCCTGCTCCACCTGCACTCACTGTCAAGTAGCTAAGGGGTAGATTAAAAAGAGGAGGAAGACAGGTTACTTGTTGGTTGGCCAGCTGAGGAGAAGAGCAGACCTCTCCCTTCTTTCTGTGAGGAAAAGAAGGTTCCTGCACTTCTGTAGGGATGGTGAACTGTTGGAGCTGTTCTATAGGAAGGTAGGCCTTACACAGGACCAGTGAGTTTGTTTTGAACTATGTTTGATTATAAAGGACTTTTGTCTCAAGGTTGGCTCTTGAGAGAGGCCTGAGGGACCTACTAACACTCTTGGCAGGGGACCCTGCAACAAGAGCTATTGGAGAAACTGCACTGATAAACTCTGTGGACTTTTTCATCCTGCTCAAGTCTGCTCTGCAGTTTTTTTTGGACACTGAAGAAAGTGGGGCAGCTTTCACTCTGGCACTTCCTAACTTTTGAGTACTTGACTTTTGCAAACTTAATTTCTTTTAACTCTTTTTTTAATGAAATATATACAAATGATCCTATATAGCTGAAGTTAAGTTTTATGTGCAGCCAAAGAACTTGGGTTTGAGAAAAGACTCAAGGAAAACATGGAGAAGACATGGTGTTTATGATTTGTTATGGGAGCACCAGGCAGAAGAGGTTGCTTTAAAGAAGGTGTGGAAAGTGGGGGCGGGGGGCAAAGACCATGAAGGAAGAATTGGGTTGTGGCTTGGGCTGAACAGAGTTCATGGCGGTTGGGGGGCAGAGAAGAGGCAGTAAAAGGAACAAACAAAACAAGCAAGTAAGAGGGAGCCAACTTGTGAAAGATCTTGAAGAGACAAAGGAGACACTTGAATATGATCTGGGAGTAGGAAGAGCTGGCACCACTTGAGGAGAATATAGTGGCTAAAAATGACTTGGAAGATTCCATCTGATTAGCTGAGAGCTCCTCTATGATTTCTGATGGAAATCTGGCATGCTGCCTGCTTGAACTGCAAAGTAACAAATGCTGCTTGAGAGTTTATTGACATTTGATTTAAGGTTATTTACTTCATATATTTTGGCATGTGATGTTGACAATTTGTGACTGGTTGTAAAGCTTTAACTGTCTTAATCTCAACATCTGCTATGACTAAATAATTGTCTGACCCCCACCCTCATAATTTTGCACAACTGTGAATATAAATTGAAGGAAAATAAAGCTGAACTAGCTTATCTTTTTATAATCCTGTTAATTTATGCTAAATATTCCATAACACTTGGCAAAGTTGAAGATCACTTTGGCATTAGAACATAAGAAACTTGTCAAAGGCAAAATACACTAATGTTCTACTCAGGTACAAGCTGGGGAGGTACCTTCACAGACTGGTACCTGCAATGTTAGTATCCAAACAAAGGTAAAGGAAGTAGAGAGCAACAATTTAAGGAACTAGTATCAATGGGAGGGGAAGGGTTGATTTTTAGTGACAGAGTTTTTTTTAACTCAAAAAATCATCCTAAAATTACTACTAGCTGAAATATTTAGTAATGTGGAAGCACACCTTCTCTGTAAGGTAAACTTTGCAATGCTGCACAAGCTATCTTCCCAGAAACTGATATCATATTGAACCTTTTCTTTGCACTATTACTGGCAATAAATCTGAGTCATATTGGTTATTTGGTCTGAATACATTTCATAATGGCCCCAAGTATGGTCAAGCAATTGACTATACAATTTACCAACATAGAGAACCTTGCTCAGGCCCTCAGTATGCAAGTAAATGTCATCCTAATGACTGAATTCTCATCTTGTGGGGATAATGCTAAAAAAGTGTAACCAAGCATGCAATAAAACTTGGGGCCCAATTCTGTTACCAATTAACTCAATGGTGGGTTTTTTTGTGTTAATTGACTTCACTTGGAGTGGGATCAAATCCTACTTATAAATACTGCTCCATTTGACTTGGCAAATGTGTGGGCACATGCATGAACATGTGCATCAGCCTGTAGGTGTCAATTCTTTGAGTGTCTGCTCAAATATAAACAATAATAAACTTGTCTCCTGTCAAATGTCCAATTGCTGTCAATGGAAATTTTCTTTGAGGTAACAAATACAGGATTGAGTCCATGGTCCATTTTTGGCTAATACCTATGAATTGGTTTTTGGTAAACCATGAACTATGTTTGGGTTGACTGATTCTGTATTTTCCTAGCCATGTGTTTTGTATTTATGGAACATAAATTATATTAGCCTGATCTTGCATTTCTTTCACACATACAATTCTGATTGAAGTCAATTGAGGTTGCACTAAAGATTCTTATTATGGAGAAAAATTAAATGTCTAGGTTGTTCCATATCTGTATACTACAGATGTGAGAACTTTGATACAAATTCAAGCCTTTACTGTGCTTGCTAAAATCTTTATAATTTTCTCTTGTAGGCTGCGGCACATCCATAAACTATGGACTACCCTTCTGAGAGTCATTTTATTTCCATTCTGCTACTCCAAAATTATCAAATGAATTGGACTGCATTATGGAAGAAAACAGTCAGATTATGAGGTTTATTTAAAAAAAAAAAGAAACCCTGAACAATTTGCAAAAACCTGTAAATAAAAAGGAAAATGTAATTGTTTTCATAAATTTAAACTGAATTCTCACTAGCAGTGTGGGGTTTTGTTTTTGTTTTTAATAGGATTTTGATGCAACTCTTCAAATCAGTGTGAAGACAACCAATTGACTTCAATGGTCTCTTTTTTTATTCTCTGAGAAACGTTTGTGTTTAATTGAACTACAGGGTATTTGGCATAGACTGTGGATGAGGTTTGTTTTTGTGGTTAAATGTAAAGATGGAGGCTTACTAACTGATTGTCTGCTTGCAAGTTTTGTGCTAATTCATTGTCCTTCTCTTCCCCTTCCAGCTGTTTCTGTATATAAGGAGTTCCAAGTAAATCCTCTTAAAGTGTGCTTTTGTGTTAAGGTATTTAATGTCAAAGGTCTTTGAATAGTTTTTATGAAAGAGGACTTGTCAGGGCATATCCTGCAGTAAACACCTGGGAACTGCAGGGTTCAGCAAATGGTGACTGTGTGTTAGTATAGAATTTCACTATCTGGCTTTACATCAAGACTTTTTTTTTTTTTCTTCCCCACTCTCCCCCTCCCCTCCCCCCCGTTCAATGTATCTTTTATTTGTAAAAGTAATGGTGTTAGACTATTTAAGGACCTATCATGGATTAAGATCTTATGATTCACATGCAGAGTAAAATGTCTGTTCTTTGAATACGCTGAAGCAAATTACATCTGCATGTGGCATGAAGAGCAAAGTTGCTGGTCTCTAGAGACAAATTGCCTTAATACACAGCAATTAGGAGAAACAATATTTGTAGATAAGGCACAGAGAAGAGGAACAACACATAACAGGAGGCACAATGGGTATATGGTCCATGTGATATGGACCAGAAGTTTGGATCTGAAGATGGGTGTTGATATGTTAGGCATTAGCAAAGCCAAAAATGTGTTCGCTCATGATATAAAACATAAAAATAGAGCAACATTCCTGTATTAACTAGTATCTCTAAGAACCTAAAACTGGAAAAGGTGGTGAAGAAGAATGATGGACAGTACAATGGAATACACACTTAAAAATATAAAGAAACTGGACACAAGAAAGGATGAGTAATATTGTGGGAGATTCTGACATTGACATATGTAATCAGCCATGTACCCACAGTCTCATAATGTTTATTGCCTTTTGGTTGAATAGGCAAGATGTATCATTATGCTTGGATATACTGAAGAACAAATGATCTGTGCTGGAATCCATGTAATAGTGGTACTCAAATTTTTTGTACTGGTGACCGCTTTCACACAGCAAGCCTCTGACTGTGGGCCCCTCCCCCCCCCTTATAAATTGAAAACATTTTTTTTAATATATTTAACACCACTATAAATGCTGGATGCAAAGCGGGGTTTGGGGTGGAGGCTGACAGCTAGCAACCCCCCACATAATAACCTAATAGCCCCCTGAGGGGTCCTGACTCCCAGTTTAAGAACGCCTGGTGTAATAATTCTGAAAACTAAGTACAAGGAATTAACAAATTTTAAATATGACTTTAAGGGTAATAGTTAATTATTACTAGTACCAGCCAAAGAACTGATTAATTGAAAGGATATGAGAAAATAAAGTTGTCCTTGCCTAAATTTAGCTGTACTTGCAAAAAACTTTGCTTTAGGTCTCTTTTTAAGTTGGGCAAGGCCAACAAGGGTGAATGTGGATAAACTGGGTCAGCTCTTGGACCAAAAAACACAAGGTTAGTCTTGTCATTGATGTGAACAGGCCCAAGTGATCCCATAAAATCCATTGCTGATAACAGTTCAAGTGACATTAGAACAAGTCTGGTGACAGCTTCCATACTGTGGTGTAAGGCACTGAAAATTGCAGCTCCAGTGCTGGTGGTGATTGCAGTGATCCTGGGCAAAGGAGCTGTTGACAGAGAGTTTGCATATTGACTGTTACATTGAAGGGCAACTTTAGTTTCTGTTTGGAGCTCCAGAGAAAATGGATCCCTGGCCTTTATGACCAAACCACTATGATGCTGATGCTTAGCTATTGTATTTAATTATATTTAATACAGTGATGCATATTATCACTGTGAACCATGGGAAAAACTATTAGACTCAGCTCAGCACTATGGTACCTGAGTACAATATCAAAAATAAAGAAGCCTGCAGAGAGTTGAATGCTAACTGCTTGATTCTGCATCCGTTACTGTGAGTTACTTCACTCATGAGAACTCTCACTGAACTCATTTACTCATAGACACACTTGTAGGATAAGTCTCTTAAATGAAAGTCCTACATAATTTACTATGGAAGGATCCCTACCCCACACCACCCCAGTGTGCTAAAATTTAAGTTGGCCTCAAATGCCATCTAAGTTTGTGGGCAGCTTTGTCCAGGGTTTTGATTCAGGTCCATGTCTAAGATCACCATTCTCTTGATGGCTTAAATTCCTATCATATTGTTTATACTTAGCACTTTTCAACTTTGAAACAACTTATAAATCTTTAGAATATGCTGAGATGTAGGTAAGTAGTAGTATCTCCTGTTCTACATACGTAGAAATGGAGGAAGTGTGGTTGGTGATTTCGCTGAATATCCTGGACAGCATCAGAAGTGGTGGAAGATGGAAAGAGTTCTTGACCTTCAATTCTGTGAATTCTAAGCCACATGTTAGTTCCTATCACGTCTTAGCAATTCTGAATAATTTCCAGGTACTGTATGTTACCACAAACTCAAATGTGTTTTATGGACTCTAGAATTTATTTATTTACACTTCCCCTCCAGAGTTCTAGTTCCTTTGATTTACGTTCTTTCAGGTCTATATCTCCATCCATGTGGAGGTGGTTGGGGTGGAGAGAGATACTTCCATTAATGTCAGAATTAACTAGTAAGTCTTTTTTTTGACTTTACAGGAGAACAGTGTGATTGTTCTTCCATGGGCTTGCAATGATTCATTTCATTGTTATATTTGTTAGAGCAGAGAATCTCCAAGCACCATCCATGGAGAGTTTCTCTTAAAACATGATCCACTAGTAATAACTGAGAAACTTTGTCACAGAGAATTGGTCATAAACTCAGGCTGCAATCCAATCCTAGGTGCAGCTGCTGACACTTTTGAAAAAATTTGTAGAATTTAGAATCCCTTCTGGTGAAATAACTTGGCAGTAATGAATTAAAATTCCACCAGCCCTATTAACTGTACAGTTGGATGCTGAGAAACAAAGGCTGAATGGAGTTTAGCTAGAACTCAGAAATGTTCATTTATCTCCTATCTTGGTCTTTCTATGTTTGACTGTGTAGCATCCTTTGAAGGACACAAGAAATGATTGTGCTTCTGACATTGTAGCCTTCAATTGTAGTCTTTGGTCCTCTGTAACTCTTAAAAAGAATAAGGCTTTAAAAGAGATTGGCTTCCCTCAGCTATAGAGCCTGCCTGTTAAGGAAGATGAAAAAATGACAGTGGAAAAAATCAAATAGGATAATCTTCTTAAATGGGCTGAATAAGTTCAAGATTCATTTTCAAGCATATGGTTCACACAAAACGAGTGGGAGGTTTTAATATACATTAAAACAATTACTTTTCATATTAATGTTAGGGTCTGGAAAGCATCTGAGAGGAATATGGAAACCTAAAGGATACTACATCCACCTTGATAGCTGTGAATATAGTAACATGAGAAGTAGTGAACACACACTAAAATTTGTAAAAGTTATTGACTGTATTCCTTTTGTTGCTATTTTGTGCTCTTTAGTTACTCCATGCAACATTTGC
The DNA here is from genome assembly GCF_003597395.2 of Chelonoidis abingdonii. Lineage (NCBI taxonomy): Eukaryota > Metazoa > Chordata > Testudines > Testudinidae > Chelonoidis > Chelonoidis abingdonii. The sequence goes on along the minus strand of NC_133773.1, from coordinate 49,372,767 downwards.
CTGGTCAAGGGTTGGGTATGGTGGGGGCAAGACTGTCAAAGTCAGTGTTTGTTTAATTGGCTTGCAGAGACCATTTTCCCCCCAATTCCATTCCAACTTAGATTATTTTTTTTCTTGCATGAAAACATTGAAATAGAATATATGATACTTTAGAACTCTGGTATGAAATGAAGTGAGCGAGTAAAACAGCTGCCATTTTCACTCAATAGACCCTGAACCTTCCAGTGAAATAGTTTTGAGCCTGCTGAGTAGGAATTGTAAAAGACAACAATTCTTTTAATTAATTAGAGCAGGCAGTCTGCTTTATATCTGCAACAGTGAATAGTCTTTCATTCTGGGGGTGTAGTTAAGCCCTTAAACTAACTTGATTTCTTGCTCCAGTCTGCTAAGACATAATTTCTTACCTTTATATATCTTGTTCTAGGCCAATCACTGGAAAGCTTCTATTTTTTCTTTAGTTCAGGACTTGTCTAGACTAGGAACACTTGCACCAGTGATGAGATCAGTGCAACTCTGATAGCAAAAACAGAGTATATAGCAGTGTGACTGCACTTGGGAGGTGGGGGGATATTTACCTGGTCTTACACAGGCTTAATACAAATATTAGGGGTTTGCAATGGTGTGGCTACACAAGTGGAAAAGAGAAAATCTAGTATGGACAAGACCTTAATTCATAGTATGACTTTATTATCCTAATCATATCTGCTTATTCTTTGCAATCTGTTCTGAGTAATCCCCAAGTAGTGGGAAGAGGGGGAATTAATCCATTTCTACTTATTTGTCAGATATTTTAAGTTTTAAGCACTGTAGTTACAGACTTGTTTTTTATACAGAGTATTAGAAATCTGCTGAGGAGAGTGTGTGTTAATCTAAACTTGAACAGTGCCTAGCACAACAGAGGTCCTGATCCTAATGGTGGCCTTTAGGCTGATTTATTATTAAAGCCTCTGTTAAAACATGTACTTATGTTCTGTTCTGTATTCCGTGAATGATGCTAGTGCTTAACATTGGTTTGGTTTCTTGCTACTGTACTGAATTTTCTGTCAAAATATACTGGATAATATACTGAAATGAAAACCATTTGGCAGGAACCCACTTACTTAGAAATATACTAACTAATTTTAAGTTTCAGAGAACCTATAATTTAAAGGAGTGTTTTATGAAAAGGAGTTGTTGGTATATCTACAGGGATCCAAGTCTCTCCATTTCAGATAACTGCTAACTCTTTTGTATTTCTTTCCCCCAGTCCTTTGTTCTCTTCTCTATCTACTGAAATTTTTATGAATGTAATATATTGAACTCTTTGCTCCCATAATCTGTAGATACACTTCTTGACCATCTTCCTGAGGGGGAATCTTTGCACAGATGTTCTGCTTCTCAGCTAGTGGGGTGTACCCTCTAGATTGCTCCACCAAGCTCGGAAGTACTAACACCCCCTTCTCGAAGATAATTCTCTTCTCATGCTGTTTCTTTTCTTTCTTGTTGCATCATTAGAAATTACTGTCTGTCATCTCACAAGAGCTTATTTCCGTCTCTATAGGCAAAGGCACCTTTTACATCATGTGTATTACTCAACTATATTGGTATAGCGAAAATGGTACAACTTGTGTGTAGACAAGGCCTAAATTTACAGATGCAAGCTAAACCAATATAAGCACTTTCAATGGTTTAAAAGTGTCAGCACACAAAGTTCTACCAGTTTAACTAAATGGGCATACAATAACACCTTTAGTTATCAGTACCACTCTATGTAGACCACACCAAAGACAGGAGACAGTTGGTTAGTCCAGCAGAGAGAGACTAAGCATGTGTAAGAGTGGTCATAAAAAACACAATTACTCTGTTAAAATGAATTATGGTAATCGAGTGAATGAAGATCACAATCTGAGTTGTGAAATGAAATATTTTCATGCTCTCCCCCGACAAAAAAAAAAAAGCCACCCCCCCTAAAAAAATAACCCCAAGAATGAGTTGCAGCCATTAACTTGGCAATGTAAAAATACAGGCTTAAATCTCTCCTGCCCTCATGGACTTCACCATAGGAGGGTGGGAATTTCCACAAGGGTCTTCACCTGGATTTCTCTCATTAGCTTATGGTTTGGGATTTGCCAGATGCGAGGATCCATGTGAAGCCATGGCTACTTAAGTGGAGGCCCTGTGTCATGGTAATCAGTGTTAGCCCCAGCTATAGCTGTCTTTGGGGCTCCTGAGGGATGGGATGTAGTCTTCGGAAAAGAGTGTACTCCATGCTGTTTTCTGTCTAAACTCAGTGGAGATGATGCATGCCCCTTCATGATCCTGCTCCATCCATTTCTCTACACCCCCTCCCCAAGCCTAAGCTGAATGTAAGCAGCAACACTGCAAAGTCATGCTTGAGTTATTGAGTACTTATTGATGCTGCACTCTATTTTTCTGGTGGCAAATTGCATGGTTCTTAGGGCTGTATTAAGCTGAGCTTCTCCGAGTCTTTCCCAGTGAATCTAGGGAGAACTTATCTGTCCTTTTGGGTACATGGGAGGAGGGGGGAAATTGTGGGATGGAAATTAGACATGTCAACTATACCTACAAAATGATGAGGTCTAAATTAGCTGTTACCTCTCAAGAAGTCATTGGAATCAGTGAGGATAATCTGAAAACATCTACTGAATGTGCAGCAGCAGACCCTCCGCCCCTTACTCCAAACAAACCCCTAACATGTAGGAACCATTAGGAGAGTAAAACAGAACATATCATGCCACTATATAAATCCATTTTATGCCCATACCTTGAATACCGTGTACTGTTTGGGTCACCCCACCTCAAAATAATAGGATTTGGAAAAGGTACAGAGAGGCAAATAAAATGATTAAGGGTATGGAACAGCTTCCATATGAGGAGAGATGAAAGACTTTTCAGTTTGGAAAAGAGATGACAGGGCATGTCTACACTGGCAAATTTAGAGCTCCGGCAGTTACAGCACCACTCAGAGTGCAGAAGGGAAACCACTGTGTGTTCACACTGGCAGCTGCCTGTGCAATAGCATGTTCACACTTGTGGCACTTGCAGCGCTATTTGGAGGGATGCATTCTGGGCAACTATCCCACAGAGCACTTCTTCTTCTTTCTCTTTTGCTACTAAGACTTGTGGGATACAGGTTCTTGACTAACTGCTACAAAGTGAACCCTGACAAACTTGCAAGGCCCAGTGTCATGTTAACCAACTTGGTTCATAATGGCCAAATGCCTTAAAAGCTTTAGAAAATGACAAATTGACTAGTTACAAGACAGTAGAGAATTTTATACTGCAAACCTAAAGACCTGTTTCTCTCTGAGACTTGAACTGTGAAACACTTACTTAGTTTTTGGATCTTAATTGTAGTATATTATGGAAATTGAATGCTAGTGTATGTATACTGGTATATGTATTACATGTGATACAAAGCAATAAATTGCTCTCCCTTTCTCTCTGCCTTAGGAGAAGAAACTTTAAAGCCAATGATCATGTGTCACTAAGGTAAAACAGTCATAGAGAATTTTTGGAGTTTTTGTGCAATGAACAGCATCAGTGAAGTGTTCACCCTATCAGACAGCTCAGGAAAACAAGCTTTTGGAGGGTCATAAGGTTTAGCTTGTAACCTTGCTGCCATTTGCTGGTAGGGTCACTCTTCATTGTAAGCTTGAATGATCCTATTAGGACTGCAGTGAAAAGTGAGTCTGAGGAGCATATTAAAATATGCACCATTGAGCCAGCAAGAAAAATGTACACTTTTGCAAATACAGGAGCTAACAGAGCTGTTGAAATAAAAGATCACTTTTAGAATGTAATTGGTGCATTGTGATCTTGGTGAACAAGATATTTTTGTGGGATGAGTGAGAGGTGAAGGAAGAAACCAAACCACCATTTTTCCCCCTCTAGAATTAGTAATAAGAAACACAAATTGAACCTTTTTAATACTATGTTTAAATGCTCTTTCAAAAAGCATCTGAGACTGGAGAGAGAGGGGCTAACATGATTTTCAAATGCTTTGGTTTTGTTCTGGCAGGGAACAAGTGTTTAGATAACCGAGACTTTACTGACTTCAGTGCACTTTGGCTCAGGGAATGAGAGGAAGGAAGTTGAAATGAAGGTCCCCTACAAACACCAATTTTTGGCTTTTGATTGGTGGAACTGATAGCCTAGGGGCATAGCTGTTGTGTGTAGCATCCTATTGACCTTAACGACACTTTGCTGTTGCAGTAGTCTGTACGTGTTCTGTTAATGGCAGGATCAGGGCCTCAATATCCATTTTCTCACCCAACCCTTCCAAAGATATCTAAATGACTAAAAGATGGAGAGGGAAAGTTCATTTAAAATAAATACAAAATTCAAAGGTAAAGTGGTCCTCACCAGAATACTTGTAATTCTGAAGTATTTATTTGTGGTACAGGCATCAGGAAAAACTAAGGAACAGTTTAAAACATAATAAAATAAGTCTGTTCTATCATTTGACATAAGCTGCCAAGCTTCTGTAGGGAAAGTCAGACTTTTTTTAATCACTGTTTTTTTTTTTCCTCTCTAGAACTATTTTGTGAATGACCTGGCTGAGACCAGTGAGGGATGGAGAAATCATGAGAAAACTAAACCAAAACTTAAACTTAAAGTATTCATTGCTTTATAGTGTGAAATTGATCAGGGACAGAACAAACTTAGAAAAACTTATGAACTGTACTCTACCTGAAAGCTCAGCAAATATTTGGGTGTGTTATTTTTTTTTGTGGTGTTTTGTTTTTCGGGTCTGTCATAGCTTCCTACTCAGATTTGAACCTTAGCGTTCAGAACCTGAGAAGCTAGCATGAACCCCTCTAAGCTTAATTACCAGCTCAGATCTGATAGGCTGCCACCAGCCAAGAATTTTCAGTGTCTTGGCTCACTCGGGTCTCCCCAAAACCTTCCCTGCGGGACCCCAAGAACCCAAATCCCTTGGATTCTTAAAACAAGGAGAAATAAACCATTTCCCTTCCTGCTCTTTACTTCCTCCCAGATTTTCCCACCCTGGGTATACTAGGAGATTTCCCTGACAAAACCGAGAGGGCAATTTACCTCCCCTCCTCTTTTCCCCCTCCCAGTCTTTCCTGAGAGAGACAGTAATCCTGGCACAGAGATTCCTATCCCCTTGCCATGACTAGAAAAGAAAAGTCACAAAGGTTTTTTTAAAAAAGAAAGCTTTATGTAAAAAAAAAGAGAGAAAAAAGACATCAAAATATTCTCTGTATCAAGTTGACAATACACAGGGCTATTGCTTAGAAGAAAATATGAATAAACAGTCTTATTCAAAAAGAGATACAATTTAAACATTCCAGCAAACTACACACATGTAAATACAAACAAAACATAAAAGCCTATTGTTTTGCTAGCTTTGTACTTACAACTTTGAAACTGAAGATTAGAAGCTTGGAGATAGAAAGAAGCCTCCATAGCCGAGAGACCAGACAGAATAGCCGAGAGACAGACAAAAGACCAAGACCCAAACATTCCCTCCCCTGAGCTTTGAAAAATCCAGTTTTTTGATTGGTCCTCTGGTCAGGTGTTTGGTTCCCTTTGTTAACCCTTTACAGGTAAAAGAAACATTAACCCTTAGCTATCTATTTATGACAGGGTCACATGCAAAAAAATAGCTGGCTGTGGTTGCTGAATTTTCTGTTCCTAGCCTGGGATTTTTAAAGTTGTCTTAGCAAGTTAGAGAAATATAATGAGACTTGGTCACGTCACTCGTTTGGGTTCATTTGGAAATCCCCAGCCTTGATTTTGGTAGACGATTTTCTATAAAGCACAGCAAAATTAGAGGACATGTTAACATCTGCTGCTGGAGATGGATCCAAATTTGAAAGAAAACTATGAAGAAGAGCTCATTTACTGGGCCAATTTTTCTATTGGCATAACTTCATTGAGCTACAACTGCAGAGAATTTGATATACAAAGCCTACAGAACAACCAAGATACTAGTATTATCTCTAACTTTCCTTCTATTACTTGGGGATGCATCTGCTACAATTGTCAATATATCCTCTACCACTGATAGCAGCATATATAGTACTAACCTGTTTGAAAACTAGTAAACAAAAGACATTATGGTCTCTCCTTTGTTCTCCTCTGTGCTTGGCTAAACTGTAAGTTAACTGCAGGTGCTCTGGGTGGCTGATACTATAGTGAGGTTCCACAAGTGACAGTTAATGAAGGTGAATTTTTATTCTTAGGTTCATTCTTTATTGTAATATGGCTTAGCAAATAAGCTTGCACATGCCTACTTTTTGCATCCGAGGTACAGGTGAATGGCTCCTGTTTTGCGTAATTGATAAAATTTGGTGGTAACCACAACGTATAACCCATCTCATTTATCCGAACATTTCAGTTTCCCTTGTTTAATACTGAAGAAAAGGTGCAGATATTACCCTACACCACTCGAATAAACAAAACTAAGATCTGACAGTGCTGGCCATCATACTGGATTCTTTTAAACTTATCAAGCTGCTTATTATTTGTTCCTTTCCTCCAGTTTTCTTCATTCATTGTTTTTTCTTCATCATGCCCAAAATTTATGAGCCAGTCCAATCTGACCAGATTTTAAAAAAACACAAGCTTTTTCAGGCAGGCTTTAGTGGCCTCATTTGACATAAAATGTCACTGGACCACAGATCTGTTATTTTGCATTTAAGTCCCACCTTCTCCTGGTTCCAGAAATTCTTAACTAAATGGTAGTAGAACAGTCAAAGATGGATTAGGGTGTCTTGGGGCCCTAGGCCAGAATAAGTGTGTGTGGGGGGGTGCTCCCTAACCCTTATGCCTGCAGTTCCCTCCCCTGCCCTCTTGCTGCTCCTGTTGGGGAAATGGGGTTGGGGGGATGAGGATTTCCCCAGCTGACCTGATGGGGAGTAGGGTCAGGGCATGGGGGCTTGCCCTGCTCCACTTGGCTCCAACCCCACGTGCCTTGACCTTGCTTATGCTCCCTAGCAGAAGCACTGGGTGGGTGGAATGTAGCAAGTCCCCATGCTCTGACCTTGCTCTCCAGGAGGAGCAGCGGGTGGGTGGGGGAGTGAGGTTGTGGTGCCCACTTTTTAGAGCCCCCCCAATTGGCTGTGGCCCCTGAGAGAAATTGATTTCTCTGTCTTTAAAAAATGTAAGAAAACTAATGATGCTATCAGAGATCCTGCAGTACTAATTCTGTCAAAAATGACTGGCTCAAATACTGAGAGGTGCTGAGTGCTTGCAACTCCCATTATAATTACATTGAGTTGTAGATTCTCAGCACTATTCCAGATTTGGGCCCCAATTCAGCAAAACACTTAAGCAGATCCCTATAAGCTTAAGTCCATCCTTCCAAAGGAAAGCACTTAAGCATGGATTTAAATCCATTGATGCTGAGTTGCTGAATTGGACCTTAGCTCATTGACCTAGTATATTTGAGTATCAGAGGGTTAGCCATGTTAGTCTGGATCTGTAAGAGCAACAAAGAGTCCTGTGGCACCTTATAGACTAACGGATGTATTGGAGCATGAGCTTTCATGGGTGAATACCCACTTTGTCGGATGACGTGCATCCGACGAAGTGGGTATTCACCCATGAAAGCTCATGCTCCAATACGTCTGTTAGTCTATAAGGTGCCATAGGACTCTTTACAATCGTTACTCAAATATGAGCAGCAAAGTAAAATTAGGCTCAAATTCTTTTTCAGAGTTACTGAGCACTCAGTTCCATTTTAATTTGATTTGGGATCTACAGTTTCCCAGCACCTGTGACAATCAGGCATATGATATTCTAATAAGTATAAAAAAGAGCCAGTTGGCATCAGTGATAATTTTTAAGACTTTCTAAGGATTATAAAGAACTGTTTGAATAAAAATAGAAACATTCAGTCTAAAAGGTTATGGAACTCTGTAATATAGTTAAAGGCTGTATTTGGCTAACTTCATTTATGACCTTACCAGTAACAACTGCTTATAATTACTTCTCTTGCTTCTCTACTTTAATGTTGGCCATAGCAGATTCTAAACAAAACCATGCAATAAACCACTTCTACAAGCTACAGTGTCAATAGGCTAAAAGGCAGATTATGATAATGTAAAACATGCAACTGTTACACACTGAAGAATACTTAGCAATGTGGAGGTTAGTCATGGTCCGAAGGCAGTGCGGATCAGACCTGCTATGGCCCTGGAAGTAGAAGGATCAGGAATAGACATTGTTTAACTTGTAATTCTACAAATCCTTGAAGGAAACTGTCAGGGGGAAAAAGCAGAGGGGAAGGGCGGGGGGGCGGGGGAGAGATCTTACTGTTTCACTTAGGAAAAAAATGTTGGGAGAACTTTCAAAAGTTTCCCTGAAGGAATTTCTTTAGTTACCTCTTTAAAAAATCTGTTGCATCATCTAACACCTTGAAATAAATTTTCATTAATGTTGTCTTCCTGTGTCTGGCTAAGAAAATAGAGCAGGACATAAGCTCTGTATTTTGAACCAGAGCTTTAATAAGGAATAACTTTAATACGGGCAGGAGAGAACACATGGTCTATGGTTGTACTAGGGCTCCAGTTGAACCTGAGGCCTGGTCTACACTATGATTTTTAAGTCGAATTTAGCAGCATTACCTCGATTTAACCCTGGACCTGTCCACAAGACAAGACATTTTTTTTTCTTTTTTTTTTTTTTCTTTTTTTTTTGACTTAAAGGGCTCTTTAAATCTATTTTCTTCACTCCACCTCCGAGGGGATTAGCACTGAAATCAGCCTTGCAGGGTTGAATTTGGGGTAGTATGGATGCAATTTGACAGTATTGGCCTCTGGGAGCTATCCCAGAGTGCTCCATTATGACTGCTCTGGACAGTGCTTTCAACTCAGATGCACTGGCTAGGTAAACAGGAAAAGGCCCACGAACTGTTGAATTTCATTTCCTGTTTGGGCAGTGTGGCGAGCTGATCAGCACAAGTGACCATACAGAGCTCATCAGCGGAAGTGACCATGGAGTCCCAGAATCACAAAAGAGCTCCAGCATGGACCAAATAGGAGGTAGGGGATCTGATTGCTGTATGGGGATATGAATCCATGCTAGCTGAACTCCATTCCAGTAAACAAAATGCCAAAACATTTGAAAAATTCTCCAAGGGCATGAAGAACAGAGGCTATACAAGGAATACGTGGCAGTGCCATGTGAAAATTGAGTAACTCAGGCAAGCCTACCAAAAAACAGAGAAGTAAATGGCTCGTCTGGGTCACAGCCCCAAACATGGCACTTCTATGATGAGCTGCATGCCATTCTAAGGGGTGCAGCCACCAGTACCCCAATCCTGTGCTTTGACTCTGTCAATGGAGTAGGATGCAACATGGAAGTGAGCTCACAGCACGGAAGCAGAGAAGCCGGTTTCCCCAACAGCCAGGATCTGTTTGTCACCCTGGACCTGGAGCCAGTAACCCCTGAACCCACCCAAGGCTTCCTCCCAGACCCTGAAAGCAGAGAAAGCACCTCTGGTGAGTGTATCTTTGTAAATATTAGACATGGTTTAAAAGCAAGCGTGTTTAATGATTGATTTGCCCTGGCATCCATGGCCAGTACAACTACTGGAAAACTATGTTAACGTGTCTGGGGACTGAGCAGAAATCTTCCAGGGATATCATTCATGGTAACCTGGTTGAAATAGGGTGATTTTTATTAAGCGGACATTCAGAGGTGCCCATTCCTGCTGGGCTGTTTGCCTGAGGCTGAACAGAAATGTTCTCTGCTGTTAGCCACGTGGTGGGGGGAGGAGGTGAAGCAATGAAGCAATCATCCCAGAGAATTGGGGTGTGCAGGTGGGCGTTAGTTGGGTTTATGCTGCACGCTAACCCACAAACCTCAGCTCCTCCTTTTTTTTTAAATTGCCAACCCATTTTAAATAGCCAACCCAACGGCCTCTTGCCTTAGGAAATGAGGGCACTGCTGTTTGAAACCATTCTCACATGTTATGAAGGTTAAAGAAGCCAAAAGATTGTGGCTTACCATGGCTGCCTGCAAGCTGAATTCTGTTGCCCAGCCCTGTGTGAGTGATCTCCCACACCAAACTGGCAGGGCCTCCCTCAATAAGAGGCAAAATGTGACCTTGTAACAAGCACATGTGCTATATAATGTTAACAGCAAGGTTTACCATGAAAGAGTGTACCCATTGTTCTACAAAATGTCTTTAACTGCCACTCCCCCTTTTTTCCTCCACCAGCTGCATAGGTTTCTCCTTTCCAGAGGCTAGTGAAGATTAGAAGGCAAAAAAAACGCACTCAGGATGAAATGTTCTCTGAACTCATGCTGTCCTCCCATGCTGACAGAGCACAGCAGAATGCATGGAGACAGACAATGTCAGAATGCAGGAAACCACGATATTAACGTGAGGAGAGGTGGCAGGCTGAAGATGATAGGTGGTGTCAGCATGCTGACAGAAGGCAGGAGTCAATGCTCAGGCTGCTGGAACATCAACCAAATGCTGGAGCATAGGAGTTTGAGCTGCAGGAAAGGCAGCAGGAGCAGACTGCTGCTACAGCCTTTGTGTAACCAACCACCCTACTCTGCAAGTTCCATAGCCTCCTCACCCAGATGCCCAAGAACATATATTGGGGGGCCTCCGGCCACTCAGCCACTCCATCCCAGAGGATTGCCCAAGCAACAGAAGGCTGGCATTCAATACATTTTCAAATGCAGTGTGGCCTTGTCCTTCCCTCCTCCCCCACCCCACCTGGTACTTCCCTCCTCCACCCCTCCAGGGCTACCTTGACAGTTATCCCCCCATTTGTGTGATGAATTAATAAAGAATGCATGAAAGTGAAGCAACAATGACTTTATTGCCTCTGCAAGTGGTGATTGAAGGGGGAATGGGAGGGTTGCTAGCTTACAGGGAAGTAGAGTGAACCAAGGTGGTGGGGGAGGGATTCCTCAAGGAAAAACAAACAGAACTTTCACACCATAGCCTGGCCAGTCATGAAAATGGTTTTCAAAGCTTCTCTGATGCACACCACACCCTTCTGTACTCTAACTGCCCTGGTGCCTGGCTGCATGTAATCAGCGGCCAGGCGATTTGCCTCAACCTCCCACCCTGCCATGAACATCTCTCCCTTACTCTCACAGACATTGTGGAACACACAGCAAGCAGTAATAACAATGGGAATATTGGTTTCACTGAGGTCTATCCAAGTCAGTAAACTGCGCCAGCAAGCTTTTAAACGTCCAAATGCACATTCTACCACCATTCTGCAGTTTCTCAGCCTATAGCTGAACAGCTCCTGACTACTGTCCAGGCTGCCTGTGTATGGCTTCATGAGCCATGGCATTAAGGGCTAGGCTGGGTCCTCAAGGATAACTATAGGCATTTCAACATCTCCAATGGTTATTTTCTGGTCTGGGAAGAAAATCCCTTCCTGCAGCTTTTGAAACAGACCAAGTTCCTGAAGGTGCGAGCGTCATGTACCTTACCTGGCCATCCCACATTGATGTTGATGAAACATCCCTTGTGATCCACCAGGGCTTGCAGCAGCATTGAAAAGTACCCTTTTTGGTTTATGTACTCGCTGGCTTGGTGCCTCCAGTGGCAAGATAGCGATATGGGTTCTGTCTGTCACTCCACAACAGTAAGGGAATCCCATTGCAGCAGACCCATCCACTATGACCTGCACATTTCCCAGAGACACTACCCTTGATATCAGCAGCTCTTTGATTCTATTGGCTACTTGGATCACAGCAGCCCCCACAGTAGATTTGCCCACTCCAAATTGATGCCCAACTGACTGGTAGCTGTCTGGTGTTACAAGCTTCCACAGGGCTATCGCCACTCACTTCTCAACTGTGAGGGCTGCTCTCATCTTGGTATTCTGGTGCTTCAGGGCAGGGGAATGCAAGTCACAAAGTTCCATGAAAGTGCCCTTATGCATGCGAAAATTTCGCAGCCACTGGGAATCATCCCAGACCTCAACACTATGCGGTCCCACCAGTCTGTGGTTTTTTCCCGGGCCCAGAATCAGCCCATGAACCTGCCCCATTAACACCATGGTGTACACGTTGCCGGGGCCTGTACTTTGTGAGAAGTCTATGTCCTCACCACGCTGCCATCACCTCCTCGCCTGGTTTTTCCTTGGCAGGTTCTGGCTCTGCATATACTCCAGGATAATGCACGTGGTGTTTACAGTGCTCATAATTGCCATGGTGATCGGAGTGGGCTCCATATTCCCAGCGCTATAGCGTCTGTGCTGAAAAAAAGCACGAGACGATTGTCTGCTGTTTCTCTGATGGAAGGAGGGGCGACTGACGACATTGCTTACAGGGAATTAAAATAAAAAAGGAGTGGCTTTGCATCAAGGAGAGAAACAAACAACTGTCACACAAAATGGTCCCCTCAAGGATTGAACTCAAAACCCTGGGTTTAGCAAGACATTGATTTCATGGAGGGAGGGAAGGGGGAGCAAATGAATACAAAACAAATTGGGTCAATTTCTTGTTTTGATCCACTCCATCTATCTTTTACATCTTAGGCTGGCAGCAGATGGTGCAGTATGACTGCTGGCCATCATCATCTCCTGGGTGCTCTGCAGAAGATGGGAGTGACTCAGCCGGGTCATTCCCATGTCTGCCCAGGCACCCTGACCGACTTCACCGAAGTTGGCTAAAAGAGCATCCAGGAATACAATGACAATGGCTACCAGTCGTAATACACTGTCTGCTGCCAAAAGACAATGAGCTACTGCTGTGTAGCAATGCAGTCCCACGTCTTCCAGCACCCAGGAGATGTAAAGTGACGGTGAGCTGAGTGGGCTCCATGCTTGCCATGGTGTAGCGTGTGCTCAGGTAACCCAGGAAAAAAGGCGCGAAATGATTGTCTGCCGTTGCTTTCACAGAGGGAGGAAGGAAGGGATGGGGGGCCTGATGACATGTCCCCAGAACTACCTGACACTGTTTTTGCCCCATCAGGCATTGGAATCTCAACCCAGAATTCCAATGGCTGGCGGGAACTGTGGGATAGCTACCCAAAGTGTAACACTCCGGAAGTTGATGCTAACCTCAGTACTGTAGACGCAGTCCGCCAATTAAAAACACTTAGAGCATTTTGTGTGGGGATACAAGCAATTGACTGTTTAAAAACAATTTCTAAAAAAACTGATTTCTATACATTCGACCTAATTTTGTAGTGTAGACATACCCTGAGTAATTGTATGTCCTACAATCAGTTTTTGTTGTCGTAAGACACTAGTTCTAGCTCCATGTACCTCCTTCTCTAACTGATGAGGTACCCTATCCCTCTTCCTAGGTTCCAGCCAATTTAAAAGCAAGAGTGCCCTCTATGGATTTAGGAGACTGAAGATTTTAAAGGCACAAATGGGAGTTAGGCATCCAACTCCTGACCAGACAATGGGAACTGAGTGCCTAATTGCCCTTTGTCTTAAAAATCCAGTTTCGGTCCTGCCCAGAACATAGGCATCTGCAGGAGGAGAATGGTATTATCCTGAACATACTGCCTCGGGGGACCCAGTCTCCACAAGAAAACCAGACGATGAAGCCAGCACCAGTTTCATGCAGAATGTGGAGGCAAGAACAGATGTGATGAGGGACATAGACTAGTGATGACAAAAGGAACCTAGCAGAATTGAGGGATGTGACCATGAGAAAAGGGAAGGAAGAACAGAGATGGGATGGAGACAAATACCAGAAATTTAGTTGCAACCAATCCTGGGTGTTCAAATGCCCAAATTAAATTTTGATTTTTACTTTATAATTTCATCTTTAAAATTGTTACTTTTGCCTTCGTACTATTAGTAACAGGGGAAATGAGCCTTTGCCAATATACAGGTGGCAGATTTGTGACTGCTTGTACTAGAGATGAATTTTGCCTCTCTTCTTTCCAAACTGAGATGTTTCAACTCTGATCCTTTAGTATCTTTTACATTCTTGAAAATTTTGATTTTGGCAAAATTCAAGATATATTGCAAGATTCTGTGTAATTCACGTCTAGTTATGAGTTAGGCATTTTTTAAATCTTGTGCACTTGACGTTTTATACAGAAGAACAAGTCAGCCATATTGACAGTTTTTAGACTGTGGAAAGAGAACAGCAAAGGACAAACATCAGTCACAATCATAATTATGACATTGTTCTTCTTTTGACACCAATATCCTATTCTGATACCAGCATCACTCCTCTATCTAATGGTAACAGATATCTAGGGTATTGTAGGTTCACTTGCTAGTGGAGGTTGAATCAGTGATGTAAAGTCTGTGTTCTACGTGCAACTTGTCTAATTTACACACAAAGTCCTAGAACACAGAAAGTCAAACAGCATACAGGCAATATTCTTAAACAAAGATTTCTGTCAAACATCCATATCCAGTTTCCAGAGAACAACTGCCTCAAGAATTGACTCTAATCCAGAGACCAAAAGGCACAGAGCAAACTCTCCTGCTGGTCACACATCTCCCTCGCCAAGGACCACTGCCACCACACAGAAACTTGTCTAACAAAAAACTAACAATGAACACTTTTTGAACACTTTTAAAAAAGATCCTGGAAGACTACATGTAATTGCCAGCTGGTAATTGTCGTATTCTATTAAATGATGTAAACACACACACCAACTTGGTGGAGACAGAAGCACCTAGGGATCTATGGACTCTGGCTTTACCGACAGAGATGGCATGAAAACTTATAGTCAAGTCTGATTCTCTAAGATCTTCCACCCTGTGACCCAGCCAGAACAGAAGTTTGAATAGTTGGTAGCTAGAAAGTCGCAACTAATGGATCTTTCATTTGCATGGAAGATGGAAGAAGACAATGAACAGTTCATCATTTGTTTTGGGCTGCTCTAGTTCTGAATGATTGCTCATATTCCTTCACTGCTCACATCCATGAGCTCTGACTGCTCAGATCAAGTACATCCTGCTGCTATAAAACCAGGTGCAATGCCTTATGGGACCTAATGAACCATAGAATTGTAGGACTGGAAGGGACCTCAAGAGCTTCTCTAGTCCAGTCTCCAACATTCATGGACCATTCTTTCACCTCTGCTGTCTTCTGAGAGTGATTCAGCAAATCCACCATATCACTTAAATCTTGGATGATCTTCAGGATTGTTGGAGTTAAAACAGCAGCATGATACAGCCAGTAATTTCCCCTGTGCTGCTGCCAATATTTTTTTTCTGATTGTCAGAGAGAGAGAGTGAACAGTGTGAAAATTCAACTTCACCCCCTCTGAAAAGTTATCCTAATGGCTTCTGCTAATCTGCCTGAACATTTTTGTAAGTTCAACCAATTAAATTACATGTTATTCATTTAGGTTCCATATGCGACCCTCCAACACACCCAGTTTAACATTCAGAACAGTGATACATTTCTTCAAAGGAAGAAAATTAAGTATGAAAAAAATCGTATACTTTAATAATAATTTGCTATACTCTATCTTTGGTGCCTTTCAAGACCATTGGAGAAATGGCAGGTGAAAAATGGTAGAAAGACTTTGATGGGCAGGATTCAGAATATAAAATACTCTGGAACTGTTGACCACTAGCTCTGCTATTCTAAATAATTAGAGCACAAAAATAACACAAATTGTATACTTTGTGAGTTTGGTGGTTTTTCAGGGAATCTGCTGCCAGCTACACAAAAAGATGTTTTTGTTTTTTTTATATTTTAAAACCAATATAAACATAAAGGGAACAAATCAACTTACTTTGTCTCCCATTGATTGGTGTTCTGGAGCCAGACATAATTACCATAAAAACACTAAAGCATAGTCCATAAAAAATCAATGTCAGACATAATACAGTGCATTAATTAATGTTTTTGCTCCTCAAGTAGGTATTTACTGTACTTACTGTTTCCTTATTAGATCTTCAAATGATAAAACTTAATGAGCCCTCACTTTAAAACCCTGAATGTGAGATTACTTCAGATAAAGAACCATTACAGCTTGCTTTCAGACTCCAGCAAAGTCCACTAAAATAACTTCTATTTGTTTCAGAAATTGTTCCACTTCTCCGAAGGCTGAAGTGTGTGATAGAAAATGATCATGATTATTATGGTATTAAATGGATATTTTTGTAAATACTGTACAGTACATCTGAAATAAGCTTTGAAAAAGTCTTGGCTTAAAATTTTATTGCCCTATTAAAGAAATGCATTTTTGTAAATATCAATTATTTTATGTCTCTTGAATATTTATCAGAAATGAAAAATTAGATACGCAATGTTTATAATGATTTCTTTTGACTGTTGTGTAGAAATCTGATCAGAGAAATTTGGCAGTCAGATTTATAATTGGCTTTTGTAGTAGCCGCTTGTGTGGAACTCTGTCAAAAGCCTTTTGGAGATCTAAATAGAGATATAAAAACAATTTGATGCATTTACTATATTTTTGAAACCGACATAAAATGACTAATGCATATTAGCAAATGAAGTGTATGTGTGTGTGTGTGTGTCCAAATTCTCTCCCCATTTCATAGTCTAGGTAAATGCATAGGGATCGGGCTATGTAAGAGTCAGGGGTTGCAGAACCTTTTCCATCTCAGATTATGGTGTGGCAGTGGAACTGTTACATAAACACTGCCACAGCTAATACTGTTGTGGTGCCTCCTTTGGCTGTTGCCCCAACCTTCCACAGTGGGATTTTACTGGTAGAGGCACAAAGATGCAGATTCACTGGCACTGCTTTGGCTCAACTGCACTCTCTCCATCAAATCCCACCAACAAAACAATTCATAAGTGCATTATTTAAGAAAGATGGTGCTTCCAAAATCTATGGAAATGCACTAAAATAAGACCATTTTAAATGGAACTACTGGTCTAACTGAAAATAGAATTTGTCCCATTGAATTTAGTTGTGATCTAAATATGTGTTTAGGATTCAATGATCAGGGAAAGAATAAATCAACAAGGAAAGAGAGTCAGGAGGGAAAGATGGCTTTAAGTTAGCTTTTGAACTTCTTCTGTCTCCAAGATGGACTGCCACGCACTGGTTTGGTCCCTGGAATAATTTAGCATTACCAAAAATTTTCAATACATCTCAGAAACAGCAGATACTGCTATGTTTGGAAGTAGCCAAACTTGTCTGAAAATTTTCTGACTCTTAGGAACTCAATGGCAAACAGAGAATGTATTTGTAATAAGCCTCTGTCCCAAATCTGGACCTTAGCGTCCAAAATCTGGGTGCTTAGCATGAACCTCCAAGCTTAATTACCAGCTTGGATCTTATCTCGCTGCCACCCATCCAAAATTTCCAGGGTTTTGGCCCCCTCTGGTCTCCCCAAACCTTCCCTGGAGAGACCCCCAAGACTCAGAAGCTCTGAGTCATCCCGGCAAGGGAAATACTCCACTCCCCTTCCCCTCCTCTCCCACCAGACTTTCCTCTCTGGGCTAACCTGAGAGTATTGATGCATCTCTTTACATCACATCCAAGAAGCCTGTCCCCTCTCTTCCACAAGAGACAAACCTCAACACAAGGAAACAGAGATGATTTATCTCTTTTCCCCTCCCCCAATTCCCTGGTGCTGCCGAGCTTACCCTCCGTAGATCTAACACAAAGAGAATTCCCTCCCCTTGTTCCTTAAACCTACCGAGAGAAACTCAAACAAGTCTTACAAAGAAAACTTTTATTAAAAAAAAAAGAAAGAAAAAGACATAAGAATAAAACTCTGCATCAAGATGAAAATACAGGGCTATTGCTTATAAGAAAATATGAATAAACAATCTGATTAAAAAAGATATCCAAATTTGAAACATTCCAGCAAGTTACACACATGTAAATACACCCAAAACAACATAAAGCTATATTGTTTTTCAACCTGTACTTACAATTTGAAAACAGAAGATAAAGGTGATAGAAAGAACCTTCTCATAGCTGAGAGACAAACAAAAGACCCAGAATCCAAAATTCCTCCTTGACTTGAAAAATCCAGTTTCCTGATTGGTCCTCTGGTCAGGTGTTTGGTTCCCTTTGTTAACCCTTTACAGGTGAAAGAAACATTAACCCTTAGCTATCTATTTATGACAGTATTACACTATGAAAATGGGTTATTAATATGCAGGGTTTTTTTAAAAAAAGAAAAACACAAAATGTTCACTGTTCATTGTCATAAACAGATGACAGTCATATTAAGATTTGCATCATTATTTAATCTTTACCAATTGCTTTCATTACTACTTCATGTTCTGTTCTCTTTTCACTTGTGGCCTTAGAATATTTGGAGAATTTTGATAATCAGTTGTAGTTAGAGTGCACCTGCAAAAACTGGGAGGGTGGAAGAATTATTCTTCATGTATGTGGATTCTCTAAAGTACTTGCTTATAAAATTCTGGAATGTACAATATACTATACCAACATATGTGAAAGGCAGTTATTAATTTCTCTCCTGTAAAATACTAGATTAGCTAGGATGCTCAGGCTTTGGAAAGTCTACCTAGTAATGCAGGTCGCATGATACTGAGAGTGCAGTAAATTCCCTTGAGTCACCTCTGAGGCTGTCACAGATGCTACATCCCTCTGCAGCAAATGGCTAGAAGACGCAGGGAAAAGGTTCAACAGAGCAGTATGGAACCTGGAGCTACCCTACCGTTAACCTTGTCCCTGGATGAAGACTGACCACTTATTCCTACTCATTGCTTTTTGTCTCATAGCCAGTTTTGATTCATGATGATGATCTGCCTTTCACCCCAAGACAACTTGTCTTCTGTAGTAGCATCTTGTGTGGCACTCTGTCAAAAGCCTTTTGGAGATCTAAATACACTGTCAATCAGTTCTCCTTTATTAACATTGTCATACTCCCAGGGTAACCAAACTTGTATTCCCCCTCTGTGGTCCACTGAGGGCACTCACTTAAGAATGGCTCCTTGCTCCTTACAGTCACCCCTCTTGAGTCAAGGCCTATGTCTCTCTCCCTTCTGATTGGGGCTCTTCAAGGATGCATAGTTACCAGTCTACACTGTAATATCCCCAGAAGCCCGACTGCCTAAAATTCCAGTGTTTGCATTCTCTCTGCAGATTATAACTGCAGTTAAAGTTGCCATAGTTCCTTCTAAGCAAGCATACTTATTCTAAGGATGAAAGCACTGCAGAAAAAACATAATGCACCTACACACGGGCTAAAAAGCTTACCAGAGATTAACCCCACACCCAGTGATGGGTTCTGGTAGGAGTCAGGCTTTCAAAACCCACAACTGCATCTTCCCATGGTTACAAGTTCATAACCAACTTAGATTTAGAATCAGAACAGCAGCTCACTTTTTCAGCTTTTGATCTCCAGTTCCTGGGGCCAGGTAACCAGCAGATATTGACCCCTTCCTCAGGGTGTAGCAGCTGAGTTTTTTCAGAACCAAAGGTGGGGAATGTGCATTAACCTTCTCCTAGGTATTTCCCAGGAAATCCATTTAACACACATTGTTCTGAAAGTCCATTCCTTTCAATAAAGTCCTCTGAACTCATGGGCCTCCCATCACATCTCCCCCTTAGAGAGGTTACATAAAACCCTGGTTCACAATTATGTGTAAACTGCATTTTAATACAATGGAACCCCAAAATACTTATTGTTAATGAAGTCTCCTAAGAATATGTAGGAAATCGCCATATGTCACACAGACCTTCACAAAATAGTCCAAGGAATTAGTGAGGCATGATTTTCCTTTACAGAAACCATGCTGTTTAGCCCACCATATCTTGTTCTGTTTTAAATTAGCATTTCATGGTAGTGGTTATTTCATAATTAGGCTTCTCAGTGTCTCTTTGCTGAGAAGAAGAAGAAGGAGGTGCCAGACCTCAGTTGAAATAAATCGAGTGCCACCCTGCCATCAGCTGGTGTAAATTTGTTTAGCTTCGCAGACGAACCAGCCCAAATATCTCCTTTTAAGGTTCTCTCTTTTTTAAAAAAAAATTCAAGTTTAAAGAAAATGAACCAAAAATATACAGAACAGTGTATATTTAAAATATGTACAATACAGATCATAGAGCTAATGTGAAAGTATGTGAAGAACTATTATTGGAATTGTGATTTCTCAGGAGGAGTCTTCAGAAGGAGCCCATTGCAGAGAGTTTCATGTATTGTTTTAACATAGGTGCCAAGATTATTTCCAGTATTTATCTTCATGATCATTATATACTTTTCTCATTTTCCCTTGTTCTTCAGTTTGTTTTATCTTCTTTTTTTCAGTTCTGTTCTATCCATGGCTAACACATTTATCTCTGACTGAGTCAGCAAATGATTGTGTGGCAGGCAAGAGCCTAATGTAAAAACATGGCAGAAGTTCAGGCCAATGACTCAGGACTCGGCAGGCAAGCATTTTATATGCTGTCACTGCTCAGTGACAACTGATACACTGGTTCAGGGATGAACTTTACTTTTCTTTATCATTGCTGGACAATAGAGAGTTTTGTTTCAATGATTTTCTGTCATCCTCTGAGACTGATAGGGTCTGTGACCGCTAGCGCAATAAGAGAATAAGGTTTTCCTCAGTAATGTTTCTACTATATAGGGTAGGCACCACATTGTTTTCATTTCACATTTTGAAAGATGAACCTTCAGGGTTCAAGGGAGTCTAAAACAACAAGATTCAGATTTGGAGGGGGGATGTGGGGAGAGGAAACAGCCATTTCTTTCATATAACACTTGGTTTCTGCATGGAGTTAGTGGATGTCTATGACCTACCCATTTCACAGCTTGAATTAAGGATAGGTCAGGTTGAGTGATCTGTAATGGATGATATGTTGAACATCATTTGCACCTGCCACAGAAGCTGAAGGATTCTTATTTGATTGCTTTAGAAAAAAAGGTGGAATAGACATACAATTCTGACACATTAGAACCAAATTCTCCACTCTTTTATACCAGTTCTGTGACTATTGAAATCAAGAGTTATACTCGCGTAAAACTATAATAGAGCAGAGAATCAGGCCTTAAGTGTATGAAATGGATGCTTTTGTAATACAATAATATAAAATAGTTATAGGAGCAAATCTTTCTTTGAAAGTATGCTTTATTGTGAATAATCAGTAGTACAAGTCTGCTGCACCTTACGCACATTTAACATGCACGATTTCAGTTTTACGCAGTTGACAAAAACAAAAAAAGAGAAAAGTAACCATTTTAATACTGTACCTGTAGTGCAGGCAATTCCACCTGCCATTCAGCTCAATGTAATTTTGACTATCTGCTGTTTTCGCTTTACGCGCTAACCGTGGAATGGAACCCCCGCATAAGATGTGACTCACCTGTAGTGATCAATGCTAGAATTTCTTATTTATACAATATTATTGTTGTACTTGGTTTCATGTCTGAATGAGCACAACTGTGTATGAGTTTTACAAGCTTTAGTGTTAACCCTATTATTTTCAGAATGCAAGCTTTTTCAATGGGGCCTGACATTTGCTGGATTATATTGTCTGAAGAAGGCTTTATCATTTATTTCACTGCTTGATCACTTTATACTGAATTAAATGTACCCAGTAGTGGCATATGATGTCATGACTGATGATCATAATTATATTGTTTAATGCATGGTTGATCAATTTAAACTACTGATTTCTGAATTTTTCTTAATTTTATAAATTTCTGCATCAGTGACTTACAATTTAGCAATGTTAGTCATGCATGAGAGGGTAGTTGTATTGGCTATACAAAGCTGCTGCAGGGTGTGCTTGAGGCTTTATTTTAGTTTATATATGATCAAGCATAATCTTAAAGACCCTTTTTCTGCACTATAAGATATGTCTGTATGGAATTATAAGGCATTTGAGTCTTACATAGCCTTTTTGTCTAAATATAGTTAAAAAGGATATGCACACATTTGTGAAATGTCAGTGTTTATTCTTTGTACTTGTATCTCAACAAGAAAAATGGTTTATATGGATAGTGCCCAGTTCAGACTAGGTACTAAAGAATGTTTAGGACCATATCCTCAGCTAGGTATACCGGTGTAGCTTCATAGACCTCAGTAGGCCTATGTCAATTAACACAAAGCAATAAAACAGAATCTTAGAAAAAAGTAGGTCCAGATCCACTGCTGGTGTAAATTGTAACTTTCTTGATTATTTTCTTAATGTCTGTCTTAGATTTGTATTGTGACTTAATGTAATCATTGCAAAAGAATATTGATGTGTTAGCAATAACTATAGATTTAGATTCTGATGCAACACTATAGGAAACTCATTCCAAGAATATAATATCCATCCAATAATATTAAAGGAAGTAACATGAAATTGTAAGTCCAATAATAAGGATTTTAAATGCATATGTAAACTTGGGGGTTGTACCCCATGACTGGTGGATTGCAAATATTGTACTTGTATTTAAGAAAGGTAGGGGAAGTGATCCCGGAAATTATAAGCCCATTAGTTTGAACTCAGTCATATGCAAGGTCTTAGATCTAGTTTGGAAAGAGATGGAAGTTTAGATGTAGAGGTAAATGGTAACCATACAAAAATACAACCTGACTTTACAAAAGGTAGATCATGCCAGATCAACCTGATTTTTTTATTTTAGTAGATAACTAAATGATTTTGTAGGCAAAGGAAATGCAATAGATCTAAGCTACTTGGATTTCAGTATAGCATTTGATACAATTCCACAGAGGAAACTATAAATTACATTGGAGAAGATGGGAATTGATAGGAGAGTTGAAAGGTGGGTAAGGAACTGGTTAAAGGGGCGACCACAACAGGTCATACTGAAAGGTGAATGACCAGGCTGGAAGGAGGTTACTAGTGGAGTTCCTGTGGGATTGATACTGGGACCAATCTTTATTAGAATTTTCCTTGATGACCTTGGCACAAAAAATGGGGATTTTCTAATAACATTTGTGGATGACACAGAGGGTGTATCTATACTAGTCCAGATGTGATAAATCAACCCCCAAGTGCTCTCTCGTCGACTCCTGTACTCCACCAGGCCAAGAGGTGCAGGCGGAGTAGATGGGGAGTGTCAGCAGTCGACTCACCGCAGTGAAGACACCGCGGTGAGTAGATCTAAGTACGTCGACTTCAGCAACATTATTCGATTTCATGCTCCTCCCCCCAATGTAGACCAGGCCAAGGTTAGGGAGTATTGCCAATATGGAGGAGGAATAGAATATCATACAAGACTTGGATGACACTCTGGTGTAAAAGAAATGGGATGAAATTTAATAGTGCAAATGTCATGCATATAAGGACTAACCTGAGGATGTGTAAATTGGAAGTGACAGAGGTGGAGAAAGACATGACTGTCCAATATTTACATGATCTAGGATGTGACCATTGTGCCCTGAAAAAGGGTAGGGTGACCAGACAGCAAGTGTGAAAAATGAGGACAGGGGGTGCAGGGTAATAGGAGCCTATATAAGAAAAAGACCCCAAAATTGGGACATCTGGTCACCCTAAAAAAAGGAGCATCATGTAAAATAAGGGACTAATGGTTACCTGTGAGGGCTGCTCTATGGTATCAGGCAAAATGCCTAAAAAGTAAAGTTCCATTTCTTTTCCACTTACCATGCTCCTGATTTTCCTTTATAGAAAGGACATAATATGCTTTTGTGTGTGTTTATGTATGTGTGTATATATATATATATATACACACACACAAAAGCATATAAAATATAATATTATGGAGAGAGAGAGAAAATATGAATGAATTTTCTGCATTTCTTATTCAGGCAAAACATTCCAATTTTGCACTGGTGAAGGACTGCAGTATTAGTAAACTGATCCAAAGCCCATTGAACTCAATAAGAGTCTTTCCATTGACTCCTGTGAGCTTTGAATCATGCCTTGGATCCTTAATAGAGAGGGTATATTCTCCCTTAATTGTTAATATCAATCCCATGAACTTTAGATATACGCATCCATAGCAAAGTAGAGAATAGTTTGATTTTTTTTAAGTCAACCATTTTTATTATCTTTCGTGTAGAATAACTAGAGTTGTCTGATTTTCACCAAACATTTCAAAAAAGTTCACCCTTGGGCTGAAGCTCTGTTTATTAAGTTTCAACTTACATGATATATATATAAAAAAAAAAAATTCCCCTCTCACCCCTATGGGTGGTATGTGTCTTCCTCAACCTCGGGTCCTCTACCAGAGGCCTGGGAGTTTGAGGGTTCTGCGCAATATCTTAGCTGTTCCTAGCACTCCACTCTTCTGGACAGAGAGCTCTGATGTTGTTCCTGGGATCTGTTGGAGCCACTCACCCAGCTTAGGAGTCACAGCCCCAAGGTGCTTAGGAACCCGCCCCTTTACCGACCAGACTGTGGCAGGCGTGGTCACCACTTTGACCTTATCTTTTTAACCATCATTTCCTCCTCTCTACGTTCCTCTTTCGCTCAGGTCCTCCTTCTGGTGACTTCTTTCACGCTTCTGCATATTCCTTCTTCCTGATGTTGCTGTCACTTGGCATAGTCTGCGGTGTGATATACTATCACCTCTGATCGTGGTCCTGGTGCTTCTCACCCGCCTAGTGCGTTCGCCAGATTACCACGATGTCTGGTGATTGGCCAGTTACCTGCCTGTTCGCTCTGGATCTGAAGTCCCACAGAATCTTAGCCCGCATCTTCCACAACGTTCTTGTGGAAGTCTCCATCTGGTCTTGGGAGGGTCTAGCCCATCGCTGTGCAGAGTTCGTGTCACACCAACTCCGCCAGCCACTTGGATTGGTGGCGTTCGGTGTATTGCTCCCGCTTCCTGGCCTGCATATCGTGTACATCCTGCCACTATGTGTGGACTGGTCTCTGAGGCCTCTTCTGCACAGTCTGCACCTTTGGGTCTCTCTAGTGTGGTAAGACCCTGCTTCAAGGATCTGGCGAAGGTTGGTGCTCAGGTGTGCCTGTTCCTGCCTTGCCTGCTTCGACTGAATCAGTGCCTCAGTGCCTGGTCTGTTCTAAGTCAGCGTCTTCGCGTTCTGTCGCTAGGGCCACACCCTAGTCAGGTAGGGAGTTTCCGTATGGTGGACCACGTCAGCTATTCTGGTTCCTGATGGTACATCCGACTGGGCGAAGGGTCTCTTTCTGTGGCGATGCGCGAAATCTTCTGTGCTTCGCCTCTTTACCTGCCACATGGGTCTCTTGCCTGTGCTTGCCCTCAGGAATTCTCTCAGGCAGGCTCATCGCTTGCGCGACCTGGATCTAGCTCGCCTGTGATTGGCTTGGATGTTCGCGTGTTGGCCAGGTGCAGCGGGGCTGTGACGGGCCTGCACCACGGGCTCGGCACTCCCTCTTTTTGCCTGCAGGCTTGGTTTCCCGCTCTCTGGGTGTTGTGGAGCCTGGACAGTGGAAGACCTTGTTGATGGCAGTTGTGGGGCAGGGTTTTCCCGGATGAAGTACATTCACAATCGTGGGTGCAGCTTCCTATTGTCCTCCTTTGGCCGCTCACTAACCGGGCCATAGGTTCTGGAGATGGACCGCCGGTCCGGGGTTAGACCTTGTGGCCATAAAAAAAACCACACGAAATACCAATCCACATGGCAAGCCGAGTCTCCAGGGCCTGGCGTTTGATTGGCGTGGATTCTGGTGCTTCCCATCTTTCAGCAGTCGGGGCTTCTTCAGGACCCTTTTCTGTTACTGTTTTCGCCGGGTTCATGTATGCTATCTGTGTGTGATACTTTGTGGGATGTTTGCTTCGTGTCCCCTTCCTTCACTCACTCTGTGTGGGTCGCTTGTGACTTGGTGTGCGGTACTGCGAAGGGGTTAGTTTTGTCCCCAGTGCTTGCTGTCTTTGAGTGTGCGTGTCCCTGCTAGGTGGCCGCATGAGCGTAGTTTTGCCTGCCCATCTTGAGGTCGTTGACGTCCTTCCCTCTTCTTCTACTTTTATCCGCCAGCCTCTGTGTATATCTCTCCAGTCCAAATGACATTCCCCCCTGATAGTATCCTTCATTGTAGAACGCCGTCAGGTCCCTCATCTCGCGCTCGATGTACTGCTGTATTGTCTTATCACCTCCACAGCATTGATGTCATTCCATGGTAGAGGAGTGCGGCTGGATTGGTAGTAGTTCCACTTCCCATTGCAACCCTCAGGCCGCCCTGTACCCATAGCATGGAGGTGCTTCTGTGATTATCTGCGGCCGGTTGTGACAGTCCGTGTCTGCGCCTTTCTTTAACCTGAGTTGCCAAACAGCAGCTGGGGACATGTGCTGCATTACCTTGGTGTGATATTGCCGCATGATGGGCCACTCTGCTGCTGTCTCGCCGCTCCTCGCCTCTCCCAGTGTTGTCTATCCATATCCCATTGAGTTTTCTTGAGGATGTCCTTATGTCCTGTTGACTTTGTATAGGCCAGACATCACATCGAGATCCATCTGAGTGACTGAGGCATTGATCGTAGGCTGGTGTCCCTGATAGCATTCAGGCTCCTGCTCAGATTTGGCTGTCTAGAACTTAGCGACCTGCTCTATCTATTGAGAAACTGTGTTTGGACGCTCTTTGGTGTTGTTCATGAAAGTGCCCCAATGCCCTTCTTGACCGCTGTGCTCATGACTGGCCAATATGTCCTGTTAGTCTTTGGCCAGCTATTGATGTCCTTTGATTAGGACTTTCCATGTTGGTGGGGAGGCAGGTTATTTGGTCAGTTCTGTCTCCTTGCAGGGTTCTTTCATGAATCAGCACTGTCCTCCATGAGTTAGCAGTTTGGATGGAGCCTGCCTCAGCAGCTGGGACATCGTGGTCTAGGCGTTCATGCACTGCTGTTAGTTCTTTAGCCTAGGTAGTGTGTATTCATGTCTGTGTCCAGCTCTTCATTTCTGACCCGCTGCTGGATGTCTCTCTACTGTAATGGGGTGACTGGGTTTCTTTCTGTGGAGATTGCTCCCCGTGCTACTGCTCTCCAGGTCTGCAAGCACTTGCGACTATGTTTGAGTCTTGTCTTTCTCCATATGTTCTTCCTCATCTGTTCAGGTTTCTTGCTGGCTCTGCTGTTTATATTGGCTACTGCTAGTTGGGGGTGTCACATGCTTTGATGGTTTCTTGTTGCCCCCGAGCACCCGGGTGCATTCCCCTCCCTTGGCCTCTGCTTCTCGTGAGTTGTTATCTCTCTTCTCCTGTAGCCGCGAGTGCTAAGCCTCCGCTTTGTTTCAGCTCATCTTTGCTTCGATGGGAGTCCAGCCCTATGTAAATTTTTCATTGTCCGAGGTCCTATCCTGTAGTGTTACACCCTCTCTATAGTTTTCCTAGACCACTGACTAACTTCTTCTTCTTGCGTGATCTTTGATTTATCCTTCCCATACCATCTCATTTTCTTACAAGGGCCTGGAGGCTCTCGGTGTTGCTGGGTACCCATCTACTGTTGTTTCTTCTATGATTCGTGTTAGTCCGCGTCGATTCTGTTCCTTTAGGGATTACTTGAGCTGGCTAGCGCCCCGTGTATACCAGTCTGTTCAGCGATGTGGTGTCTTGATTTATGGATGTTGTAGTAGAGGGTACTTTGTCATGGAGAAGTTGCTTCTTATGTGAATGCTATCCTCTTCTAAGTTGGTTGGCTGATACTGATTATCTGTGGATACTTCTCCATTCGTGAACCCTTGGTTGAATCAAGTCTCTAGGATTGACTGTAGCTAGTTTTTCCATGATCTTATGCCTCATCCATCAGTGTCTTGTGCCCTCCTCTGCCCATATGGATGGGTCCCCTGCGTGGCATGTGAGAGTTTCTGCTTCAAGGTGTGGGCTGCACATCCACTTGTTCTTCCAGGTCTTCATTGGATCTGGGATGTAATGTGGGGTTGTAAGGGTAATCTCAAGCGTGAGAGCAGCTTCCATCTTTACTAATGTTGAAAGTGTTGGGTAACTAGTTGTTCTCGGTAAGTGTGGATGTAGGTCTTTTGTCCATCCATAGTCCCCTCATTCGTTTCATATATCTCCTCTCATTAGGTCTGCTATTGTAGTAGCATTCCATCAATTCCAGGTTCTCTTGTTTCGTCCAAGAATGGTTTCTTCCAGTGGCCCACTTATCATCAGATTGTCCTGCTTCCTCAACATCTGGCACGGCCCTTGTTAATCCAGGCGACGTCCGAACCGGCATGTCTCTCCTAGTTTGTGTCACTCTCATATTTTTTGAGGTAGGCAGGTGAAGCGTTAGGGGGTCTTTTGCCCAAGGACCCCTACTGGAAAGTTGGGTAACCACGGGGATTTGAACCCCAGTCTTTCATATCAAAGGGTAGTCTCCCGTATCAAAGGGTGGTGCTCTTAACCACTACGCTATCCAGTCACTATATATATTTGTCAGAGCTGTGAACTCCTACATATAGAGGCTTATTAGGAAACTGCTGACACAAACATTGCCAATGTGATTCTGTAATGAAAAATTGTGAATATCCTATTTGCTATTGGATGTCTGCACTGTCATTCATACAGACACGGTATGTGTCAATGGAGGAAAAAAACAGCATTCCTTTAAGAAACTGCAATGACTTAAGCTTTTCAATATATTTTTTTCTAGGAATAATGCAGGTTGCAGAGTTTTTGTGTTTTTTTTCAGCAGGATAATGGCAGGAACACTTGAAACAAACACATTCCAGCTCTGAGATCTCTAATTTTAACATCTGTCTTATTAACATACCACATGGAGAAATTCAGAGTGCACCACTGAATTGCCTTGTGTGTGTATATATATATATGGATCGTAATAAAAACTTTTTTTGGACCTGAGCCGCCATTGCCCTGAACCTTCCTGAGTCGTTCATACAAAGTGAGTGTAAAACACTGCAATACTGAACTGATAGGAGTTTACACGCTCTTTGCCCTGTTGTAAATGAAAACATAAGGGACAGGGCAACAGAAAATCATGGTCCATTGCATTTATTGTATATCATAAATTAAATAAAATGTTCAGTATAGATTAGATAATTGCATTACAATGAAATATGGCCAGAGATGCTAAGGGAAGCTTGTTTTGGCTGAACATAACATACAATGTTTTCCTTGGGTAGATAAATATGTTAAATTGGATGGTTGGGGTGCTGACAGACAATGAGGTGGTTTCTCATTATCTTAGTATTACTCTATTCTCACTGGCACAACAACAGTACTAATACACAAGTAACTATATAATTTTTGCCATGTCTTCCACCACTTCTAATGTCTAATGCTGTTCTCTTGCCCTACCTCATTCTTAGTGAGATGGCAATCAGTCCCACGTGTCCAAGAGACCACTGACTCTAGGGTTGCCATGAGGTCTGATTTTGTGTTTTTCAGTTGCTGCAGATTTTACCCCAGAACCACAATATGCTTCATAATGTCAGCGTATCTAATCTGGACTGGACATCTCTCTTCTTAGAGGTGAACAGGTAAAATGTTTCCTTCAACTTTAGTATCAAGTTAAAAATTGTATAGGTTCATTCCATATACATCAGGTACCAAGCTTCTGCTGGGCTAGCTGTGTGATTTTTATGACCCATGACACTGCCCCTATGAAGAGGGTAGGCTGACATTCTATTTTGGTAAGGTATTTTTGTTCTTTTCTTGATGCTGGATGTTCTGCACATCCATGAATAACCCACACATATGACACGTGGTCCCAAATGTTCAGCAGGCTCTCAGTAGGTTTCTTTCATCAGGTCCACGTGTGCAGGCTCTCATGTGGCTGAACTCTGGACATGCCGGCCCAAATACTTTTTTTTCTGTTAAACAACCTGTACAAAGTTTTCAGTCCTTTGATCGGTAATTTTTTTTTAGTTGAATAGTATTTTTTTTGCTTCTTAGGTCCCACAGAAATCTATTGCTTTTTCTAAGCACAAATCAGGTTCCCATAATAACCTTTCTTTCAATCTTTTGTCAGTCACACAGAACACATTTTTGTCTCTAAACATATCATTTTCACTCTTTCTAAACCTCACAGCTTTGTGCTTTTGGACTCAATTCTCTTACATAATTGTCAATCCAATTTGTTCAGAAATGAAGATCAGACCTGAATTGGTGCCATAGACAAACAATGTTCTTTTTATGGTTACAAAAAGTTCTGAACACTGTTCAAACTTTATCTAGAGTGAGTGTATCTCCATTATTATTTTTCTGTGATGTGCTATTTCAAGAACTTCTCCAGCCCCTGAACTAAATAATAGTATACTTTCATATAATTTTTATCTGCTCCTGAAGCTTTCCTAACCATTAGGAAGGATTACAGCCAACTCCTCCAGCTCCCTGTTATGTTGGTGGCATTTTTGAACTGGTCCCCATTATGTGACTCTGATTTTAATTTATTTTTCTTCCCTCTTCAACTCTCCGTAGTTTTCAATTTCTTGTATGTACTCATTATTACCAAGAGTCTCTTCATTGCTTGTTGCTCTGTTGTCATTCATTATTTTGTTAAAAATTTTCACTGTTCAATCAATGTTTAGAAACAGTATCATGTCATTTAGGTGACGAACCAGGCAACAAG
This sequence comes from Chelonoidis abingdonii, assembly GCF_003597395.2. Lineage (NCBI taxonomy): Eukaryota > Metazoa > Chordata > Testudines > Testudinidae > Chelonoidis > Chelonoidis abingdonii. The sequence goes on along the minus strand of NC_133773.1, from coordinate 49,342,447 downwards.
AAGAAAGGATAGAGAACAATCAATTTAACATCTTTAAGGAGCACACAAACACTGTTATTCAACTAAACTATTTGTACCCTGAGACTCAGAAAGATCGGGTGACTTGTTCATCCATGTCAATGCTAGCCAAGCACTGGATGGCTCCTGATCAAGTGCTCAAGCCACTGAATAATGAAGCCTCTGTTGAAAATGTCAATTATCAGAGAAATTTTTTATATATGATAGAGAAATTAAGATTGGATGTTCCTGTCTCATGAAATCCCTGTATATCAAAAGAGATCTAGCTGCTATTGTTTATTATTTTGTTGTGGAATTGTAGTTGTGCTCATTGGCAACAAACAAAATTGTGCTAGGTATTGCACAAACACACATTGACAGAATCCCTGCCCCCTAAATAGGCAATACAAACAGAGCATGGGAAAGGGAAAAAGAGACAGAAAGAAATAAAGTAACTGATGCAAGGTCACACAGTGGCGTAGCTGGGAACAGGATTTAACTCTGAGTTCCAATCCAATGCTCTGTTCATAAGACCACTCAGATTCTCAACTAGACCAAGTGAAAGGACAATTAAAAATACAAGATATTTCTGATTACAAATCTATTAATTATGAAATTTTAAGTACAGCTCAATGCAGTAATGAAACTTGATGAGAGTGAGTAGACTAGACATTGCAATGTTATGCAAATTACTTTGAAGCCTGGAAGAGGACAGAGGAAAAAGGAGTAATGGCCTTTGAAGTTTAAAAAAACCCAAAACTGCCTTGTAGAAACATAAAAGCATGCTTTTATGCCACTGAAACATGAGGCAGGGCACACAACAAATTAATGAATATTCATAAACCTAATAAGAGAATCACAAGGAGAGCTCATGTACCAGACTGTACATTAATTTGAATGACAGAAGTTAGAGGACAGCCATTGAAAGGTGCAGCAAAATGTTGTCATTTATGGAAATATAAAATCAAGTTCGAAGAGGTTTTATGATGAACAGAAAGATTGACTATGGTTTGCTCAGATTCCCATAAAAGTGTGTGTTTGTAATTTTTGACATAACCCATACAAGTTATTACACTCATGTAAAGGCTATTTAAGGGAATAAAAAAGCTGGAAATACTAAGTGGGAGAAACTTTACCTCAGAGATTTGCAATTAATAAGACTAGGAGGCAAGAATTTCCATCTCTGTATATAAATATTTAAATTTGTTACTTCTGTGGCTGATAGGGATTTTAGCTAGGAGGTAAGAGAATTTTCATAAGGATGAATGGAAACTTAACTTCTGTGGGCCTGCTTTTTGCAGAAGTTGCAGAAGAACTCCTTGAGTTTAGAGTTCTATGGTCTCTAAAACATTGCCACATGCTTGGCAGTCTCCGTGTGCCTTTTCCCTTCAGATGCAATACTATTACTCTTTATATCAGTAGGATAGCACATCTGGATCTTGGGAATGTTTAACTTTTTAAACCCAATAGTTCCCCATATTGTTCCTTTCTTCAGCACAGGAGACACTCATGGTTTAATAATAAGTTATAACTCTGGAGCAAGTCAAATTTTCCAATGAAATGTTTTTCCACTAGAAAATGCCATTTCAATGAACTTTCCACAGAAACATGTCAATTTTCATGAAATCTTGCTGGGGGTGAGGGGAATAAAATATTTTGATATGGTCAGAACATTCTGTTTTGGTCTTAGCAGAATGGAACTTTTTTTTTCTTTTGACAGATCCTTTTGTTTCAAAATTTATTTTATATTATAAATTATGAGACAAAATGATATAAAAATCAAAATATTATTTCACAACTACAAGGTTTTGATTGATCCTATTTTTTTTCTCAAGACATGTCAGAATTTCCTTCAGAATTAACACCTGAGAGTTTCAACAAGCTTTAGTTAAAGCCTAATGGAATTCAAAAGAAGGGGGCTGAGAGGAGATGGTATTTGAGCCTGACTGGCACCTGTATAAAGAAATAATGTATATGAGCAGGCATACTTGCAGTGGTAGCTCCAAGAGCATGGAATAGGCTATAATGGGAGGTCTGTCTTAAACACAGACTGCACAACAAAATAGAATTGAAACTCTGGACCTGCAGTTCCAAAACACAGTTTCCCTTTCAAGTTAAAAGAGCAGCTCCCACTGTGAAGCAAATACACAAGTCATTTAATCACAATCTGGCCAAATAAGCAGTTACAGAGTCACTCTTCCAGAACTTCCTAGCTGCTTGTATGTGAACTGGAACTGAAATAGCATCTGTAATCAGTCATTGGTCACTGTAGTGAAGCTACAGATTTGGTGGTTCTTATTTTGTGGTGGTTCTTATTACTAGCCAATCTATCTCTGAATTAAGAGTAAAACTTGCAAGCCTAATCACACCCTCTTGCAGGAAATCCCTGATGCAGACTGCTAAAAGAAAGAAATCTCTGAGGTGATTTCTAATGGAGTTTTATCCTAGGTAGTTGAATTGGTTGGTTGGGGGTTTGCATCCTGCCAAGCATTTCAAACCAACTGACCTCCCCCTGGAACTTCACTATTTTATGTAATATTGAAGTTTCTCTTGAATTCCTTGTTTCAAGTTTTCATTTGGTGTTCCCCACAAAAATCTGTCAGTGATCTGTGAGGCAAGTAATTGTGTCTGTCGGCTTATCTGACAAATCCTGGGAAAAATCAACACATCAGAAGCTGAGGTTAAGCAACACTTGTATCCTCAGATGATCATTTTCATGTCAGATGTTGGCTACACCCATGTTATTTTCTTCTTATTTGCTGTTGCCATGTGAGACTTAGTTATAATAATATTCAGTAAGTAATAAATGGCAGTTGTAAAAGTGTTTTGAGTCCTTATGGACTTTGTAGATTTTTTTTTCTGCCCCAGATGTTTTGGAATCAAGGGTTTTCTTCTAAATATAGGGGCATGTGTTTTCCTCAGAACAGGTCATCAGGCAATACTGGAGCATTCAAAACATTTTTGAGTGAGTTTGGAATTTGTGTATGTTTCTAATTGTGTAATCTTGCTTGAGTGATTAAATAACAGTTGGCATGTCAAGTCAAATCTAGAAGGTAGGTGACCAGTGGAGACGGACAACTGATCATCATAGGCCTTGTCTTCACTACAAAATTTTAGATCATGCTTGTGAAAAGCCAAGTTAATGACCCAGTCCACAACTTTGTGGTCAGTGCAGACAAAGCCATGCTTGTAGCTTGACATGATGCTGAACACAACTTGCCTCTATATACACTGACAAACCCAGTTGTATTCCCAGGATTTTTATCCAGTCTCTTGTTGCTCAATATATACATGAGACCTCTTGTGAGAGCTTGCTTAAGCACAGGCTAGAGTAGTATCAGCAATTTGTACAAAGATTACTTTTTCAGTAGTGTTTTTAACACTTCCATTCTCACCTCTGTGTAGGATTCCCTTCTCCCTTTGATGAAGTCAGTATTTCTTTTTATATTTTTATGCAGTTTTTAAAATTTTCAAATTGTGCAGAATATTGTTAGGAGGATGGTGTTACTTTACATATACAATTATTATGACACTAGATGTCTTCAAAGTGGTTAACCAAAATGACCACTTAATTCTCACAATGCCTCTTCAAGGCAAGGAGTTATAATTATCCCCATTTTATAGATAAGGAGTTGGAGACACAGAAGGACTGATTCTTGGTGAAGTGCAGACATTCTATACCACCTAATTTAAAGTAGCCACAAAGCAGCTACATGTCCCCTATGTCCATCAGGAGAATACTCCTTGTGCAAAGGGCCTTCCCCCAATGAGATGTACAACTGACTTTGTAACTTCCTGTTCCCCTTCAAAAGCCTCTGGTACATGAAGTAGTTCTGAGTGTATTAACAGCAGGTAAGAGCCATTCCTGGGTTGGATGTTGTATATATGGGTGGTTCAGGCCAATGCCTCTGCTATTCTGCAGGCGCCTCAAGGCCCATAATGGCTTTGGGCAATCAGACTCCAGGTGCAGGAGTACACTGTCGCCTGACACCCCCAGGTTAGGAGATGGTGGGCAAGCCACCCCTATCTTTGACTCTGCAATGGTGCAGTTATGGATTTTATTCACAGGAAAGGTATGTTGATTTGCCCAAGGTCATTTGGAAGTTCTTAGCTTCCAGTCCTATGATCAGTCTGCTAGAATACCATGCCTCTCCCACAAAGAAAGATCTGCGTGGAATTAGATAGCTACAACGAAAACACACGTACAAATACAAAACCACTTCTCTCTTGCCTTTCTTCCTCTAGTCTCTCTCTGTATACTTATGCTAATGTTTGATATATGAAATACAGATGACAAGATTTCCTGTGCTTGGTTTGGTTTTTAAAGAACTACTTCATAGTACCCTGTTTTATTTTTGTGTGGCTGGGGTCCTATTTGCAAACATTGTTCTTCCATTTGGTCCATTTGTACATGAATATTACTTGATTTTTTCACAGATTAAAAGAGGAGAAATTGGACTTTTCTGTTGCATCTAGTCTTTGGTGGTTTATTCCACCATATTTAGCTTCACACATAAAAGATCTTTTCTGGGCCCTGGATATGTACAAGTTCCAAAGTGAGTCAGTCAGTCAAAAAAAAAAATAAGGTAAGGTTCAATCATGAAAAGCGCTTATTCACAAAAAATAGCAACATTTAAATTGGGTTAACTAGTTACTACAGCCTCGGGCCTCTGCACCAACTAGTTTGATAATTATCTTTCTACTTGTCAGAAATGGAGAAATGCCAGAGGCAAACTTTTCTTCACATAACACATACACATGAGTACCACATCTACACTCACTCACTCATGCTGACAGTGCACTCAGGGTGGAGGGGGGGAAGGGAGAGAGGATGGCACATTTTAATGGCAAATGACTCTTTTAGAAGAGAAAAGAGTCCGCTTTCAGAGCCTTTCCTTGTCTGAAAGGAGAAAAAATGTTTAACATTCATTTTACTCACTGCTTGACCTCAACTCTAAATTAAACCTTTCTGGCTGTACTCCAGTTGCACAAATGTAGTATTTATATTTAAGATAATATAAGCAAATCCCAATATATTCTTGTTCCTTCCTTTCCACACCCTAGTCCTCAGCCCACGAACGGCATTTCCCCACCTCTTGAAACCAAAGTGGTGATTATAAGAGTGGGTGTTGCTTTAAAAGGAAATGTATACAGTGCTTGCTAGTTTTCTTCTCCTCTTCCTCCTCTTTCAAAAGGAAACTTAAAGTTGCATTCTTTGGACTTGTGTGAGACATAGTCTTTTCTCCTAGGGTATAAGTAATTAGTGGAAATGAGATGAAGTTAATATAAATCCTTTCAGAGAGGTTATACCAGAGTTAAATTTATAGGATAACTAGGGGCTTGTCTAAATTTACAGCACTGCAGTGGCACAGTTGCACTGGTGCTGCTGTAATGCTTAGTGGAGATTCTACCTGTGCTAAAAAGAGAGCTTCTCACATTGGTGTGGGTACTTCACTTCTCTGAGAGGCGGTAGCTTTGTTAATGTCAACCCTGTCAACCCTGCACTGTCTACACCAGGGGTTAGGTCAGTGTAACTGTGTTGCTTGGGTATGGATTTTCCACACCTGAGCTATATAGTTATACCGACATAAATTCGTAGTGAAGATCAAGTCTCAAATTCCAATCCTGTAACTGGATCCACGTGGGTATTCTCCTGCATGCATTAACTTCAAAGGGAAGATGCAGTTGTCCTACTAAATAGACCCAGTTGCATATTTGGGGCCCAGTGTATTGGGAAATTTTCCTATAAAGAAAACTGTTAAAAATGCTGCCAGGACCCCCCCACACGAACTAATGGCAAATAACTATAAGAAATCATTATTAATCATTTATACAGTATGGTAAAACATGTCTGTTTGGCAGCAACTCATTGCTGTACAGCACTGCAATAGGTTCTCTCCCCAGACGGTTTATACTGTCAAGGCAGCCCTAAAGTCAAACAGTACAAGGCAAGATAGAATACCCACAGCATCAAGGGTAAATAGAATAATAAACAAAGAATAAAGGCTTCTGAAATGTATTTTCATATAAATCAATTTTAAAAATGGCTCAACTCTTTACCTATCGTTTATTTAATAACTAGGTGGTCAAAAATGTGACCTGAAAAATTAGCTATGAAATTTAAAAAAAAAAGCATCTTATGGCATATAACAAGTGTGTGTGCCCTGTCCTAGAGCTGAAAACTCGTCATCTAAATCAAAGCACTATTATCAAGATTAGTGTATAAAATTAGTTTAATAATTAAGCTCCTAATTAGAAAAAAGTTGAGGAATCAAAGTTAGGATCCAGATTTTGTTAAGGCTAGCGTTAGGGGTTTAGAATAGAGGCTGGGATTTGGATTCAGACTCAATAGGTATGACTACACTGCAATAAAAAATCCATGGCACCAAGTCTGAGCCTTGGTCAGTTGACCTGAGCTCATAGGGCTTGGGTTGTGGGGCTATAAAATATCAGTGTAGATGGCTTGGGCTGGAGCCTGGGCTCTGAGACCCTGCAAGAGGGGTGAATCTCTGCCCTCAATCTTGTAACTTTATAGTCTGGAAAACCTGAGCCCTCTGAGCCTGAGTCAGCTGACCCATGCCAGCCATCACTATGCCATGGCTCATTTGCAGTGTAAGAATACCCAGTGACTCTGAACTATTGAGAGCTGTTTTTTCATTACCTTAGTTGATGTGGTGAAAGTCTCAGAATAGTGCTTTAGCCCAAAACTCAGTGGCTCAAGCCCAAATCCATAAAAGGACGAAAGCCCCTAGGCCCAGAACATCAAATATATTTAATCCCTAAATCCCCACTTTAGGCACCACTGAGATCCTCGGAACCCCTCATCAGCTTCCACTACCCTGTAGGTCCCTGAATTTTGCCATATAAGTCCTATTGGCTCCTAAGTTTCTGCCACTGGGTATGGGCACATTTGCTCTCTCTAGGCCTATCTTATGCCTGAGCCCTAGCAGGATCCTCAAACCAGGTGAAGATAGGTGTTCCCCCGATGATCTTGCCTGTGAGGTCCCATCCAGTAGCCATCTCAGAGTACACCACCTGTATCAGGACCCCTAGAGAATCATGGGGAAGTGGGAGATCCCTTAACTTTAAGCCCAATAGTTATAGTACTCCCCCAGGATTCAGTTCCCATCCCTCCAAAACCTGATGTAGGGAAAGGTAGTATTTGGACATGGGTCTCCTATCAGGTGAGTGCCCGAAACATAGGCCTATGGAATATTCTAATGTGGTGCTTTCTCAACCTCTACTGTTGTTGAAGTTGTTCCACTCTGTTTAAAAATACTTAGTCATTGGGTCAGTTTGACAGTATGAGAATGACTCTGTGGTCTGGTAGTGAAGGCACTAATGTGGGAGATCCAGTGTCCCTGCTGCTGTGGCTACTTATGTATATCTAGTAGAACAGTTTCAAAAGGAGAAGACCCATATCAATATACTCCATAGCCTGGTGATTAAGGCACTCTTTTGTGAGATGAGACCTCAGATGAAAAAAAGGATTTGAAAAGGTAATGGGGGGAATTGCACCTGAGTCTCTCACATCCCTGATGAGCACTCCAACCACTGGGTTGGAAGTTACAAGAGAGGCAGCAGCACCAGTGTCTCCTTCTCCTCTGGTGTCTTACCAAAAGGGGTGTGGTGGGGAGATGTCTAACCCTAGGAGTGAGTGAACAGCTGGGGCTCTGAAACAAAGATAGGTGCCTCCAGCCTGCATTTAGGTACCTGAATACCAGAGAGGACACACCCCTCCTTCAGCACTGCTATTGGCTAGTTTAGGTAGGGAATGTACTGTTTTTTGTGGATCCCAGTCTTAGGTGTTTATCTCTCTCCATTTGTTGTATATGGACACATAACCCAGGCTTTGTGGATTCCAGTGATTTTTCTAGCTGCATAAAAGTTGTGTTGTGACACCCAGCATTGTAATGCCTTAGTTCCTTTGTGGATCTGGACCTTAACCTCTCCATTGCTGAACTATATAATAAAGTCAATAATATTTACTTGCTTCATAGGGGATGATGTGGGACCTAATGACATGTTTGCAAAGGATGATTAATGCCAGTCTGTGAAGAGAATATGCCTACTATGTTGTCTTTTCATACAACCCTTTGCAACTTTTTGCATGAAAGTGGATTTGCTAATTCGGATGGTTCATTGTCAGGGTCCCTTCCCCACTTTGAACTTAGGGGTACAGATGTGGGGACCTGCATGAAAGATCCTCTAAGCTTATTTTTACCAGCTGTAGGTTAAAAACTTTCCAAGGCACAACTTCCACCTTGTCAGTATGCCGCCACCACCAAGTGATTTAAACAAACATTCAGGGAGGGCTACTTGGAGCCCTGCCTTCCCCAAATATCCCCCCAAACCCCTACATCCCCTTTCCTGGGGAGGCTTGAGAATAATATCCTCACCAATTGCTATGGGTGAACACAGACCCAAACCGTTGGATCTTAAGAACAATGAAAAATCAATCAGGTTCTTAAAAGAAGAATTTTAATTAAAGAAAAGGTAAAAGAACCACCTCTATAAAATCAGGATGGTAAGTAATTTACAGAATAACAAAAGATTCAAGAACACAGAGGATTTCCCCTAGGCAAAATCTTAAAGTTACAAAACTGGCATAAGCCTCCCTCTTAGCACAGGGAAAAATTCACAAGCTAAAACAAAAGGTAATCTAACTCATTTCTTTTCTGCTATTGCTTACTGTTTCTGCAAGACTATATGCTTAGTTCAGATATATTTTTCCCCTGCTCTGTTTCCTGGCTGGCTCCGACAGACCAAATACCTTCCTCTACAAATTTGAAAGTATCTTCTCCCCTTATTTGTCCTTTTGGTCAGGTGCCACCCGGATTATCTGAGCTTCTAAACCCTTTACAGGTAAAAGAGGAATTAACCCTTTACAGGGTAAAGAGAGATTTTATACTACCCTTAGCTGTCTGTTTATGACATTCATTATAAAGCGTTTTCAGTTTGCCAGAATTTCATGAAAAAAGTGATCATTTTGGACATGCAAACGTAGATGAGAATAATTAGCCAAAATATTGTCAGACTCCAACAGTAACTCTAAACCTTCTTTTACAATCCATCCATCATAAAATGATAAAGTAAAGAAATGTTGCACCACTTTACAGAGGGTACCTAAAAGGTCTTCTGGCACAAGGAATGATGTATTTCTGATCCAGAAGACATGGTGTTTTATTAATTAGTGTAAAAGGAATTGTTAGGTTACATAATTATGTTCAATTAGGTATAATGAATATAATTAATATAGATGCTGTTTTAGGTTGTTGAGTAAATAGTGCCATTAAATGCTGCTGCTGCTGTTTTTGTTATAGTAGGATACTAGAATTTAAGATAATAATGAAAGTAAAAAGTTTGAGTCTGTGCACCAAAGAGCTTTTTTCTCTTTTGTTACATTAGATACTTAATTTAACCAAGAGCTTACAACTTAAACACAACCAGTAATTGTAAATCAATTACTGTATGTATGTATGTACACTACATTATACAGAATTCCTATAAATTTTGCTACATTTTCATTTAAAAAAAAATGCTCTTCTGCTGTAAAAAGGATTTTATAACCACACTGGAAAGGTGAGTCTAATCCCTTACTGAAGCATTTAACTCCCACTGATATTAATGGGTGTTACCTAGGTAAATCTTTGTGCCTCAGAGAATGAATTACCTCTCAGCAAATAGTTGTTGAAAGGGAAATTGACTTCTGTGAATGCAGTTTTATTTTCTGCTTTTACTGAGCATTTTTATTTCCAGGAAACAGTCAATGACCCAAGAAGTAACACAAAAAACAAAGTGAAGAAGAGTCCTATGGAACCTTATAGACTAACAGAAGTATTGGAGCATAAACTTTCGTGGGTGAATATCCACTTCTTCAGACACATGTAGTGGAAATTTACAGAGGTAGGTATAAATATGAGGCAAGAATCAGTCTAGAGATAAGGGGGTTAGTTCAATCAGGGAGGATGAGGCCGTCTTCTAGCAGCTGAGATGTGAACACCAAGGGAGGAGAAACTGCTTTTGTAGTTGGCTAGCCATTCGCAGTCTTTGTTTAATCCTGAGCTGACGGTGTCAAATTTGCAGATGAACTGAAGCTCAGCAGTTTCTCCTTGAAGTCTAGTCCTGATGTTTTTTTGCTGCAGGATGGCTACCTTTGAAACTGTAAAACTCCACTCTGGTTTAACAGTAGCATAGCTAATATATGTTAGTTATCCCATGGTCTCTGTGTGTGTATGTGTATGTATGTGTGTAATATATATAGTATGTCAGTGTAAGCATTAGCCTTAATCTCCATGTGTAAAATGAAGATGGTAACATCCTCTCTCACCCTTTTTCTCCTGCATTGAGCTTGTGCTGCACAAGACAGATCTGAAGTCCTGGAATGACATTTTGGCTCCCAAAATAAGTGCTGGAATGGTATTCCAGCAAATGAGGGGACTTGAACTCATGATCTCCCAAATCCTATGTGAGTATCCTAACCAGTGGGCTAAAGGTTATAAGCAGGGATTTGGAGCAAACAAATTTTTGAATTGTTCCGCTCCAGCTCTGGGCAAAAATCTCCTGGTCCAGGTAAAAGTTAGGTGTTGCAACGCTTAGCATTGCAATGCCTAAATCCCTTTGTGGATCTAGCCCACAGTGCTTAGGACAATGAGAGTCCAGATTAGTTGAGGCCTCTATGGACTAATGTAATTGTGTCAAAGAACATCCAGTTACTTTTTCTTTTCTTTTTTTCAGCATAGGCAAATATTCAAGCCTTTTCTTTCATTCAGTAACCATTGGCACTGAATCTCTGATCTACTGCATCAGTCAGAGCGGGAATGTGTTAATAAAGTTTGCGGATGACACGAAGCTGGGGGGTATTGCTAACACGGAGAAGGACCGGGATACTATTCAGGAAGATCTAGACCACCTTGTACACTGGAGTAATAGTAATAGGATGAAATATAATAGTGAAAAGTGCAAGGTCATGCACTTAGGGATTAATAATAAGAATTTTAGATATACGTTGGGGACGCATCAGTTGGAAACGACGGAGGAGGAGAAGGACCTTGGGGTATTGGTTGATAGCAGGATGACTATGAGCCGCCAATGTGATATGGCTGTTA